>NW_007386456.1:0-691 GCF_000475195.1 Diaphorina citri
AATAATAAAACATAGATAATAATAAATAGTGGAGATGCCAAAAGTCCTTTAAAAATAAACATGATCCGTTCTCAAAGCGAACCTATGGATAGATGGATAAGAAGAAACACAATAATCTCTCCAGTCAAATAAAACAAACTGATTGGTAAGTAGGTGTGTAGATTATTTGATTTCAAATCGTGAATTAAGAATGTATTGTGATCAAATGACATTTTTTTTCAAAAGAAGGACTATCCTAAATAACCTATTAAATAAGTTCAAAATATCCTCATTTCGCTGAAAAAATTTCCGACTTCACCGGAGGTCGAACCCGGGTCTCCAGCATTCGAAGCCCCTGGATGCGAAGGCCGCATAAAGTTTATTGGATAAAAAAAAAGAAGTTAATATAACCGGGGATAAAATAAAATTCAATTTGGACTTCCCGACCTTTTTTTCCAAAGTCTTGTACTAATTCGCCATTTTATGATTGAAGAGAGAAGGAAGGAGGGAGGGAGGGAAGTCCAAGAGAGAGAGAGAGAGAGAGAGGGAGAGGGAGGGAGAGGGAAAGAAATAGAAGAAATAGGGAGAGAGGGAAGGGGACAATAAAAAAGCAAGAATATTTAAAACAGATGGAGCGAGTGAGACGGAGTGAGAGAGAGAGAGAGAGAGAGAGAGAGAGAGAGAGAGAGAGAGAGAGAGAGAAAAAAAAAAA
>NW_007386456.1:726-2563 GCF_000475195.1 Diaphorina citri
ATGTGAAAGAAACGAGAGCGGAAAAAAGGGTGATAGAAAGGAGAAAGGGAAGGAGCGAGAAAGAAGGAAGAAAGAGACGGAGAGAGAGAGAAGAGAGAGAGAGAGAGGGGAACTACTTCCAACTAGGTAAGGCGGGGGGGGTTTTAGTGAGAAAGAGCGAGAGAAGATCAGTAAGAGAACGAGAGATAGCGGAGGAGACGAGAGAAGAGAGAGATGAGAGAGAGAGATGAGGAAGAACTATGGGGGGGTGAGGAAATACGAAGAATAATCGGGGAAAAACCTGAGAGGAGAGATAGAGAGGAGGGAAGAAGGGGCAGTTTGTGGGTGTTGTAGAAGAAGACTGCCGTTTCTTTTTTTTTTGTGTTGTTGCAGTAGAATGAGGATGCTGCGGACTCAAATTGTTGCCATGGGCAACCGGTGTAACGTTTTTCCATTACGTTATATTACGCGTAAAAGAGGGGAAAATTATGGGAGAGGGGAGGGAGAGAGAAAGAGTTTTCTTTCCATTTTCCATCCATTCTAGACTGCTGTCTCGAATGCATCTCTTTCTCTCTCCTCCCTTGTCTGTAGCTTTCGTATCTCTACTTCTATCTCTTCTTCCTCTCTCCTAGCTTTTGTATCTCTCTCTCTCTTCTAGCTTTTGTATTTCTTTCTCTCTCCCTCTGCCCCCTATTTATAGGCTTTCTCTCATACTCCTTCTCTCTCACCGCTCTTTCTTCCTATCCTGTTACTAGTTATTATGTTGACTGACTCATTTCTGCCTCTCTCTCTTTCTCCATCGATTTCTCTGTCTTTCTCTGGCTCGCACATATCATCATCTTTTTCTCTCTCTCCTTCCCGGTTTCCCATCTTTCTGTCTCGTTCTTTCAGGTTCAGTTCCTTTTCTCTCTCTCTCTCTTTATGGCTCTCTCCCACTCCTCTCTACTCTCGCTTCGCACTATCATCATTATTCACTGTCTCTCTCACTCTTTTCTCATGTCCAAAATAGGATGGGAACAAATTACGGCTAATCTTTTCGCTTTAAAACGAAACAGTTTCTCTCCCAGAAGTCAAGTGGCTGCGCTTGCCAGCTGAGAGGTCCTGGGTTCCGAATCTCGAATGATTTTATATCTACAGTATCCTAAAGAAAGTAGCTCTGTTCAATTTTCTAATTGTATATACATATGTATTTTATTTGTTTCAAAACAGGGGGGGGGGGGAGACAGAGATCCCCAGAAGTCAAGTGGTTGCTTGCCAGCCGAGAGGTCCTGGGTTCGAAATCAGTTTAAATCTCAATTCTTGAAAGTATTTTAAAATATTATTTTATGTTGTTTATTGTATTTCCATGGTCTTATTTTATTATATTGCTCCAAATACCGACCCAAATTGAAACATTGTTTCACTGAAACAATCAATAAAATGTATTGACGGACTGCCTAAAGTTTGGGTTTGCCAAACTTTGGGCTTTTTTGGGACTGTGGTATTAAATGAAACAAATTGTTAGTGTAAGCTGTAAGGGGTAGGTGCTGACATTGTGATAGTATTAACAAGGGGTAGATACGTACCTACATAGATATTGTTAACCTATATAGGGCAGAGGGGGGTGGAAACTGATAAACAAAGGGCAGGTAGGTACCGAATATGTTAAGGTAGTCAGGAACTGGGAGAGGGTGAGTACTAAAACTGTTAAACAGAGCTAGGAACAGAGGGGGTAGGATACTGTTTGAAAGTTCAAAAGCATTCGGTATAGGTAACTAATTTGATTTCGTTCGCTCCGCTCTAATGGGGCACAACCAAATGACAATTTTTTTCGAGATAGAGTCCTATTCCGATGTAAAAGTACCCAAAAAGTGCATTG
>NW_007386457.1:0-2562 GCF_000475195.1 Diaphorina citri
TTCAGATTGAAGCTATTTTTACTCCTCTCCACAATTTTACTCACTCTGAGCTTACAACCTCTTTATACCTACCTTAATGGAATAGGTATTAGGTACGCACAGTCATTCTACGTTTAGTATTAAAGGCTCAGTGAACTGGTAAATTTCCTCGGGAAAAAGTCTACTATACGGACACCCAAAAGGTTCGATTGAGCCCAAAAATGTATTATCAAAATCGAATAAAACAAAGAATAAGTCGAATTATAACAAAAAAAAAGAATAATTTCTTTCAAAAGGCGCCCCGTAACGTAGGACGTAGGGGCTCCGGAAAAAGAAATGAGTTTTCATAGTGACCCAAAAACAGAATCCCGACCCAAAGTTGTAACTTTGTCGAAATGTAAATAGCTCATCTTAAAAGAGAATTTAGCTAAAAGCAGACCAAGAATTTAATAACATAGTAAAGCTCCAAGGGTTAGGTGGTAGAGAATGCTACTAGTTCTAACCTGGTGGTTATCCTTCACTCAAGAGAGAAGCTGAACTAATATTTACGATGATATTATTATTATTATTATTATTATTATTATTATTTACATTTTTATTATTATTAGTCGAACGGCCGTCGATCGATGTCGACTGAACCATCCACACTGCCTCGACAACATAGATTTTTTGTTAATAATATTAAGTATATTTTATGTTATGTTAATATGTATTGTATATTGTACTACACAGGTAAACTGATATATGTGCAATCAAAATAAATAAAATAAAATCATCATAAAAATAAAATCTCGTCGATCGACGGCCGGTCGACTCTCTTTGGACTCACCTTTACAATAGCTTCATGAAATCATCGTCAACCAGGAAGGTACATAGGTATTCCGTATTGAAATCAATACCAAAGCCAGCACAGTTGATGATGGCTCATCAGTTGTTAGAGTTGATGGGTGATGGGCGTTTTTTAATTGTTATTTTTTATTTCATATAATGAAAGTATAAAACCACCAGGAGGCCTTATGAACAATGGCATTCATGTTAATTAATTTCTCCAGCAATACAGCACTAGAAGTACCTCTATCGATCACAGGAGTTATCAAATAAATATCTATAGGTAGTGGCGACTGGTACTAAAGTTGCTGGGAAATCTTCCAAGTCTTGACGTTTGCGCGCCGGCACTAATTTGGAACCCTTATTTTTCACATTCAAGCTACAGACCACGTAAGGCCATTTTAAAGCCTCTAATTATTTATTATTAAAGAGGTTTGATAGAGGAAACTATAACTTCTAAGGTCTTAATATCGTCCCGAAATCAAAGAGAGAAGGAAGACAGGATAGGAGAAAGCTAGTCGTTTTGAGAACATTATCCCATCAGGATAAAATCCGGCCCGGGCGGCAATCGAACCCGCGGCCTAGCGCTTACAAGGTAGACGCACTACCAACCAAGGTAACTAGGCTGGCAATTAATGCAATCTATTCAAAGTCCAACTCTTCATTTTCTGTCTCCAGCCTCTTCAAGGAGCATCCAGAGTACCAGACCCAGTTCCCCAAGCTGAAAGACATCCCGTACGACAAGCTAGACGCTAACAAGTCCTTCACCCACCACGTCAATGCTGTCGTTCTGGCCATCGCCAATTCTGTTGTCAATTTGAAAAATCCGAATGCCGTTCTGCCAGAGTTGGAGAAACTAGGGACTTCGCATCAGAGAAGAAATATTCGACCCGAGCAGTTTGAGGTGAGTTGAGAACAGGATGTTGCGCCGCAGGGGATTTTTTTAAGCTCTGCGTTACGCTGTTTGTGTGTTTGTTTGGGTATGTCTAAATGTTTTTTTTAGTACCTAAGAAGGAGTACCTATTTCTTTAATTGATCCTTGAAAGCTTTTTAAAAGTGGACACTCTCAGAGAACTCATTACAGGTAGGTAAATCATACGAATAGTAAGGTAATGCATAGCAGCATATATGGCTCGAAAGGTAGGTGCATTTTACAAACATACAAATTGTGTGAACGCCTGGTAACTCTATTATGTATGCAATGTGCCAGATTTGCTTCAAAAGTACTCTTGTTATTTTTTACTTTTTACACACTAGCTGTTTTGACACGTGTGTGTATTTAACACAAATTTATATTTGGGTCAATCGTTTCAGTTCATATCAAAGGTCTGCTGATGTGTGATCAGGTCATAATCGGGGGTCATGTTATTAGGTCATGTTTGTTAGATGACAGACACATAACACGTAATCCCGTCATCATCAGATAAAATGACACAAGTTCCTGACATAATAGGTACTTAGCTACCTAGTATGTAGTATGTACCTATAATCTTACTTACCACAAAAGTCCTTTAATGGGTCGTGGTTTCGATTCCCATCGGATTTTATCCTAAGCAGATGAGAATTCGTTCTCGGAACGGCTAGCTTTCGCCTATCCTGTCTTGCTTCTCTTTTCGTTTTCGGTACGATAAGACTTAAGCATTTTCAGCTCCCTTTATCAAACCTCTTGATAAAGGGAGCAGAATAAAGAATAATAGAAGCAGAATAAAGAAAAGAAAGCAGAATAAAGAAAAAAAGCAGAATAAAGAAAAAAAA
>NW_007386458.1:0-2561 GCF_000475195.1 Diaphorina citri
TTCTAGCTTTAACACTTTTGGTACCATGTTCAAATGTTTGGAGCAAGGTCGGGGTACCCGAAAAAACACAAAATGGCGGATATCTCGGTTATTCTGGGGATTTCGAAAAAATGTCCGGGGAACTTATTGTAGCCCTTGACCTGTGTTATTTGCCACTTTCGGCTTCACATAGCTTTGTACACCCTGTATTTGCACAATGGGACCAACCCATAAAAAAAAAAAACCTAAAATATTCCTGAAAGGAGAAAAACTTACAGAATATGTTTCTTCTTCAGAGTTGATATTCAATTCTTCACATGATAACAGCTTCGCAATATGAGTTTGTGGCAAAGACAAAAACTCTTTGCTCTTCCTAACATCATTGAAATGGTCCTGGAAAAAAGTTAACAAAATAAATGTAGAACAATGGACGAATTATTGATCGAACGATAGTGAGGTAGGGATGCGCAAATCACAAAATATACTTATGTATGTTTATTGTACTTATATAAAAATAAATGAAAGCAACCAATCAAAAATCAAATCATGGTATCTCTGTGGTAAAGCAGAGAGCTTTCTCACAACTTTGTGGGTATCACAGTATTACAAGTCTTTCATTTACTCAATCATCATATTTATTATCGCTCGTCTCTTCGACTTGTAATGCCGCCACTGGTCGCTACTCGATTAAAGTAGCTACTCAATTACCCCTTCAGTATATATGATAAATGTCCCAAATGCAGAACTGTGCATGATGTGCCGCACCTCTTTGAATTTCCAGCCAACCCCACCACATTGGATTCCTCGGCACTCTGGACAAACCCCTGGAGGTGGCTGCAATCCTTGGGTTGGAGGAGGAAGATTGAAATGTCGACACAAACGTTAACAACAACATGATACAAATTTTTCGACCCCACCGGGAATCGAATCTCCCGCCTGCAAGGCGAGCGCAGTGCCCACTACACCATGGGATCTGCCCTTAATAATAATAAACTTATGAGTGGCTGTTGAACAGTGATACGGGGAGTGGAGTCCCGGTGTTACCTGAGCAAGATTTTTAATTAGTACTAGGGGATATCCAACTCTTTGGTATTATTCTCACCCCAGCTTACATAAAAAATGATTGAACAGAACCTACATGATCATTCAGAGTCAAAAGTCGCAAAATCTCATTTGATAAAAAGTTCTAGTTCTTTGTCAGAATCTAGTTCTAGTACATCATATTATAGTGACTTCTCGGAGTTCAAAGGACCATACTACCCACCACCAGTAACTTACCTGTTGAGATATTAAGGGTAATTTGATATAGGCCAATAAATCACCCATTTCATTTTTTCTATTTTCTATATCATGATACAGCCAGTGCATAACAGCCTGTAACAAAAATAAAATATTAATGTAAAATACAGGGTGTATCACAAAGCTATGTCAAGCCGAAAATGGCGAATAGTACAGGTCAAGGGCTAAAAAAAATTGCCTGGACATTTTTTTCGAAATCCCCAGAATAACCGAGATATCCGCCATTTTGTATTTTTCAGGTACGTTAAAGCTAGAAGAAAACTAAATAGATGTAGAGATAAAAGACAATATTACCTCTCTTTTAAGACCAATTTCAAAATAAAATAAAAATAAATAATTGAATAATAATAATTAAAAATAAAAAATAAAATTACTTTTTATTTTCAAATAATATTAATCATTTAAAAATGAAATTAAAATTATTTTTATTTTATTTTTTAAATTATTATCATTATTAAGTACCTATTTATTTTTTATTATTTTTATTAAATTTTATTTTTTATTTTATTTTATTAATTATTATTATCATCATTCATTCGTGTCGAAAACAGGTTCTCCAGAGCTTCATTTACAGGTACTCGTACCTACTTTGATTTATGATTTTCTGTCAATTTCGAACATTCTTTTTCCCTATGGTTTTCTACATTCAAAACCCTGCCATTTCATGGCCATTCAATATAATTACTTCAAGTCTAACAAATATTGAACTTTAGAACATGGAACAGTTTTTGGAATTTTTGTCATCCTCTGGTTCAATTTGAACCAAAGATACAGGGGGTAACAAATGTCACTCAAATTAAACAAAAAAAAAAAAAAAAAAAAAAAAAAAAAAAAAGATACAGGGGGTAACAAATGTCAAATTAAAAAAAAAAAAAAAATCAAAATTGCGCACCGCAACAGCCATAATGTGAACAGATCTTAACTTTTAAAAATGAAATTGGTCTTAAAAGAGAGGTAATATTGTCTTCTATCTCTACATTTCATTAGTTTTATTCTAGCTTTAACACTTTTGGTACCATGTTCAAATGTTTGGAGCAAGGTCGGGGTACCCGAAAAAACACAAAATGGCGGATATCTCGGTTATTCTGGGGATTTCGAAAAAATGTCCGGGGAACTTATTGTAGCCCTTGACCTGTGTTATTTGCCACTTTCGGCTTCACATAGCTTTGTACACCCTGTATTTGCACAATGGGACCAACCCATAAAAAAAAAAAACCTAAAATATTCCTGAAAGGAGAAAAACTTACAGAATATGTTTCTTCTTCAGAGTTGATATTCAATTC
>NW_007386459.1:0-2561 GCF_000475195.1 Diaphorina citri
AGGTAAAATTATCTAATTTTTATTTTATTCAAGAGGTTTGATGGAGGGAACTGTAACTGCCAAGGTCTTGTTGTTCCAATTTACAAAAGTCGAAGAGGAGGACAGGATAGGAGAAAGCCAGCCGTTCCGAGAACAAACCTTAACTGTTAAGGACAAAATCCGCCCCGGGCGGTAATCTTCGCGACCAAGAAAGACGCGATTGATTCCACCAAGGAGGTATGAATTTTCAACTTCAGTACCTTGGCCGCCAAAGCATATTCCATGGTGTTCACCCACAGAAACCCATGCATGAAAACATCTCTCTTAACATGAGAGACAGACTCTTTAATTCTTGGAATTTTTCCATCAATCAATACCAAAATTTCACTCCAGAGGCCTCTTTCAGATAACCATTGAAAATAACCAAGTGGTCCATGGTAGCAAGTGTGCAAGTGTGGTCGGGCTATTACTTCCAAAGTGGAATCTCCTTGGTGGAATAAAAACGTACGATAATAAAAGACAGCTCGGTATAGCTCTTCTCTTGGTTTCTTCAATGGAGGAGACTGACTTTAATTCTTGGAATTTCTCCATCAAACAATACCAAAATTTCACTCCAGAGGCCTCTTTCAGATAACCATTGAAAATAACTAAGTGGCCCATGGTAGCAAGTGTGGTCGCGCTATTATATCCAAAGTGGAATCTCCTTGGTGGAATAAAAACGTACGATAATAAAAGACAGCTCGGTATAGCTCTTCTCTTGGTTTCTTCAATGGAGCAGTTGTAAATGGGTAAAAATTATAAATAGATGGCCGATTCCTATGTAAAAAGTTGTGAAAAATCCAAATCCGAGGTCAAAACTCCGAAGAAATAACTGCAAAATGTCGAAAATTCAATTTTTATTTTCAGTTCTAATGAAAGCGTTCAAATATGTGTGACGTCAGACTTTACGCAGTTGTTTTTTTCGTCCGTTAGGTAGCGCCACTATACAAGCGCGCTAGCGGAGGAGCAGAAAGAACTGCGCAGAAACGAATGCGCACAAATATATTAATGCGTTGCCTGCGAGGGAGCTTTGCTCGGGACATTTGATGTGACGTCATCGCCTACGGGAGCGTATGCCGTTAAAAAGTTGGGAAAAATTCAAACCCGACGTCAAAACTCCGAAAAAATAACTGCAAAATGTTTAAAACTCAATTTTTATTTTCAGCTCTAATGAAAGCGTTCAAATATGTGTGACGTCAGACTTTACGCAGTTGTTTTTTTTTTGTCCGTTAGGTAGCGCCACTATACAAGCGCGCTAGCGGAGGAGCAGAAAGAACTGCGCAGAAACGTATGCGCACAAATATATTAATGCGTTGCCTACGAGGGAGTTCTGCTCGGGACATTTGATGTGACGTCATCGCCTACGGGAGCGTATGCCGTGACGTCAAAGTTCGCGATTTACCGGTATTTTTTAAATCGATTCATCTCGGTATCTAGAAGTCGTAGAAGAAAAAGAAAAATTCCTTTGGTCCTCATTTTTCCTGCTCTATGACTTTGAAACATCACCCAAGTAAGCGCAACTGATCTATTCTTCAAGCACTTGGAACTTCAGGAAGCTCAGGTAGTTTTCGTTGCGAGTCCCTAAAGTTTTCCAAGGGATCCGAGAATTGCTTGTAGTAGCTCAATATCTGTCGCACATCCTCTGGACTCTTCTCAGCTACGTCTGAAATGAATAGAGCAGAATAAACTAATGGGTTCGATTCCCGCCCGGAGCGAATTTATTCTCAACAGATAAGGTTTGATAGAGGGAACTGTAACTGCTAAGGTCTCATCGTCCCGAAATCGAAGAGAGAAGGAAGACAGGATAGGAGAAAGTCAGCCGGGCGAATTTATTCTCAACAGATAAGGAGGTTTGATAGAGGGAACTGTAACTGCGAAGGTCTCATCGTCCCGAAAGCGAAGAGAGATGAAAGACAGGATAGGAGAAAGCCAGCCGTTCCGAGGACGAACCTTATCCGTTTAGGATATAATCTTATCGAAGCAGTATGGACGGTTCAGTCGACATCGATCGACGGCCGGTCGACTATGTTTGGACACACCTTTAGACCCAAAATGAAACTTAAAAACATCCATGTTTACCCCCAGAGGCCATCATTCTAATAAATTCCCTGTCTGTACTTACTCTTCAAGAAGGCAACAAGTTCCACCAGAGTATTATCATCATCGTTACCATCCCATTTGGGTAGGATGAGCGAATTTTCCGGTTGTAAATGAACCACATTAGGATTCAGCCGTTCCGAGGACGAACCTTATCCGTTTAGGATATAATCTTCCACGGGTGGGAATGGAACCCGCAACCTAGCGCTTACAAGGCAGACGCGCTACCTGCCAAGCTAACTAGGCTGGCCTATCATATTTCAAAAGTCAGCTTAGTTACCTAGCTAAGTAGCGTATATGTCTTGTATGCGCTAGTTCGCGCGATCGATTCCGGCCCGTTGCGTCATAACCTCGGTCGTTAAGCTTTATCCAAAACATTGTCCACCGGCTGTCGATCGACGAAGACTATGTTATCGAGGCAGTATGGACGGTTCAGATCGACGGCC
>NW_007386460.1:0-3573 GCF_000475195.1 Diaphorina citri
AAGTAGGTAATTAAGAATGACTAATTTTAATTAGAGAAGTCTAAAGTTAGCATTGTTTTACGTGTTAGGACGTTGATTTTCCGGAGAACTGAGGACACTTTGCCATCAAAATGGCAGAACCCAATCCTACACCTTCAACACAACCTGAAGTAAGTTGAGTTTTCTGCTGATAATAAAGCAAGGAGAAATAAATGTTGAGTTTTCATACTGTTATGTCCCTACTTACAAAGAATTACAATCAGACAATCTCTAATGTGACATTCTTAAAGCTCCGGGTCTACAATCTCATGAAAGTATTCCAAAACCAAGGTATACCTACCTATACCTCATGTACTAAAATGTATGGTTGTTTCTGAGAGAAGCTTAATATTAGTTCAAAGGCTTTCATTGTCTTCCAAGGAATAATTACAAAGTACATTAGTATTAATGGTAATTTTACTTCGGTTTCTTTATTTTGCTGTAAGCATCTAACTGTCTGACTTGTTTACTTCCATTCCAGGTAACCAATGCTGTTACACCTACCTGCTCATCTCTTGTGACATCCTGTTCAAATCCTGTAGCTCGAGTTACTTCTGAGTTCTCCGCTCCATTTGTCAACACTCAAACCATTCCAGCATCAACTGGGGTGACATTAACACAAGTAGTCTCCTCACCCCCTCCTGCCCCTACAGATTTACCGATGAATATCCCCCGAGCTCAAGATGGAGCATACGGAGGCTTTATGGTGGTACTGCCACCACCTCCCACCACACACCCTCACTCGGGTGAAATGACAGAGTATCAACGAGCTCAACTACAGAAACATCAACAACATTTGATCTTGTATGGATTAACTCATACTCATCCTAACCCATACCCTGGATGTCCTAATACTAACATGCCCAATGTTAATGTAAGTATCTTGAGCAGACAGGCATAAATATTGTGATTATACTGTAGAAACTACTTATCATTATTAAAGAAATAGTTGGGTTATTACAATAAAGCATGGATGAAAAACCCATTTTTCCCCCTTTAGTGGAATTTGCTTTTTTACTTTCCTTATCCTATAGAAAGGAAAGTAATGTAATCAGGTCAATTTTTTTTTTATTATTATTAATTATCAATTTAATTAAATTGATAATTTGATATTTTTTCCCCAGGCTCTCAATGATGACATTGGTCCTCCCAAAGTTGACTTCAATGCTCCTCCTGCATATGAATCGGTTGCCAAGCCTCCTACCTATGAGGATGTGCAACGCGAAAAACACTTTGAACAGACTTTCCTCAACGGAGGTCCACCGAATAGTAATCTACCTCCACATGGAACCGGGGCAGCTACTCGCAATACCCGCCCGATGGCATTCCTGGCTACCATTGAGGGGGAAAATGCTCGTGATTCTGAGTCAGATGCACTGCTTGGAACAGACTTCATGTTCATCACAGCATTTATAGGTAAGTACAGTACAAAGAATTGAAAAAAAAAAAAAAAAATGAGATAGGTACCTAAGTAAATTTCAGTAAGGTTGTATGAAAGCTCTCTGACTTTAATTTTATTGAGTGTGTGTGTGTTAAAAAAAAATCAAGTGAAGAAGTAAGTACCTATGGTCTGAAAAGGTGATGAAAATAATTAAAAAAATCCAAGCACCTAGATATGTAGCTGTATTAGTATTAACCTAGCAACAATAAATGACTAGCTACAACTAGCTAGATTATAAGAATTTTCTTGAGTAAGGTTCAAATTGTACAAACTTCATCGCACACGCTTTACAGCTAACAGACCGACTATTGTAATACAAAATATTGCAATCCAGACCAAAGAGGAGATAAATCCAGCCAGAACTTCAATATTAAATATTCCCCAGCCTTTGGATTGAATGTTGCGGACAGCTTGAATAGCATACGTGAGTGGACACATGTAGCCAATGGTTCTGATAATAGTTGACATACCAGACAGAGGCCAAGCAACACCACTCAGATGTATAATAGGGTAATACAAGCCAAGGTTGATGAAATTCACTTCTGTGATGCTGCGAGCAAACACTGAACACAAGAAACCAAATGCTTCACCATTGATAGCTTGGAGAAACACAAGTATGAACACAAGTACCAATGAGCCATCGCATGGAACAGCATACAAGAAATACACCAGAATCACAGATATGATTGATTGAAAAAATGCAAAGAAGCTCATGACCAATAAGTGAGATAGTACAATCTCACTATCAGTCACCCCAAGCACAGAGTACGACAATATTATTTCAAAGTACATCCATAGTCAACTTCACACTAAGACGTTCAAGGGAGTAATCCATAAGGATGGCGGATGCATACAACTATAAAAGGTATTTTCGAACGATGACGGTTATAAATGTTTTCAATGTATATGGTTGTGAACCAAAAAGGTTATCCAGTGGTTCTTGGCCAGAGCACAAGTCCTCAATAGCGAAGAATTTATGGTGCGGTTCTATCAAAGCTCCGTCTTAGTTGCGGTAATTATTCTCGTATCCTTACCTTGGTGTGATGGGCTTGCAATGGAACGTTACTATAACGACATGTTTTACCTAGTCTTGCGTGTGTCTTCCATTATGTACATCACAAAGTTCCACCCAAGTTCATATGAAGCCTGGCTTTATTATCAATGTTGAACTAATGGTATAAACTGTGATCGCAAAATCGGCAAGGTAGCGCCTTCTTTCTTCACAAATGAGGAGCGCGTCTTTTTTAACGATTGCAGGTGCTGCAAATAAGACGGTTCTTTTCAGGTTCTCGAAGAAGGTATGTTACCGGAAAAATATAGAGTAAAGAAATGTGAGAGAATGATCTGCTACGACCAAAAGTGAGGTCTAAAGAAAATTGGAGTGAATGAAGTCTGGAATGAGTCGGACACATAAAGAGTCGTGTGAGTTTCCTCTTTGGTTTGACAAAAACTCCGAGCTGAAAAAAGTTCTGCGACTTTTTTAACCGTCTACGACAGCTCTCACTCCTAATGTCACCAATGAAGAGAGTAGATGCTTCCTTGATGTGTGGAGTAGGCCTTCTCTTCTTAAGGTTCCTTGGTTAACCGAACTACGTAACGAACGTGGCTGGATCAGGATAGATTACACCGTGAACCTATACTGACCTCTAAAGTCTCTCCATTTATTAGGACGCCAGATGTTAAATGCGAGCTTATTTTGGGTTGGTGGAAACCCCTGTACTCCCATCCGGTAGAGTGGGTAAACAATAGAAAATCTTATTAGAATCTCAAAATCTTGATGATGGTTATTATGATTCCTCCTACACTTGCTTGTTCATTTTCATGAAGTTACAAAAACACAAGGGTCCAGAGGAACATGTTCTTTTTGAGCGGTTTCATGTTGGTTCTGTAGACCGAGTTCATTATCTTTGTAAGACAGAGGGTTACATGTCTAGGTGTGATAAAGGCGATGGGTTATCATGACCCTCCCTCTACTACGTAGAAACAAGTTTGGTTTGTTACAGGTTGAAACCATCGGGGCCAACCACTACTAACAATACTGTAAGAAGGATGTCAGGACCAGAGTGTAGTCCTTGGTAGTATGATCTCTCCTCATGGCCAGAGACCCTTGCCTT
>NW_007386460.1:6728-10787 GCF_000475195.1 Diaphorina citri
AGCGAAACGAATCCCAAGTGAGTTAAAGTGCGATAAACTCAACCGTCATTATCGATGCTTTAACCCAAGGAATGCGTTCTAAGGATCTATGTTTCTTTAAAAAGATTATCCGTCAAGAGATGTGTGTGAAATGTGGGGGACCAAAAAATGCTTTTTTCTATTCTGGCCGAACACTGTTCAAGTCAACTCCTCTTCCTCTTCACTCCTCCTTCCCCCCTCCCAATGCCCCAAACTATAGGCGGTCGTCGAATTGAAAAAGGAGTAGTACAAATTCTTCTGAACCCCTGATACACACAAAAAGTCCCGGTTCTAAGTGGTGACAACTAGAAACCGGGCTACACCACTTATCTCAATATGAATCGCATAAACGCGCAAAGTTCACTTAAAATTTGCCGTAACCAATGCATCTTTTGTTCATCTCAGGTATTTATAGTTTAACCCCGAGCATATTTTCACATTACGCTTGGGTAAAGCACCGGTATTTACCTTAGCTTACAAATGTAAACACCCGGGCCTTATTTTCACATTAGTAAGGCGCAACGGTGGGCCATGATTCCCGACCATCCTACCCCCTCTAGGTAATGACCCATATTATCCATACTGTTACCTAAGGTAACCAAGGGCCATATTTCACATTAAGTAAGGCTAACGTCAGTCGATATTGTCACTTACAAAGTAAAGACACTTAGATCTTCATATTACGGCCAGGTACTTGACCATATTTGACACATGACCCAAGGTAATGTGGAAATATGGCCATGACATCGCCGACCACCCTGTATTGGAATAAGGAGCCGGAACATCCCCATTCATCTGTCGCCCCCCCCAATCCAAGCCCCCTCAGGGTTATATCAGATGGACACCCAGTATGTTAACATGAGACATGGAAGCGCAATAGTTTCCGGCCTAGCATAAAATCTCCGGAACTGTTACGGCCACCATTTTCCACTGCCGGAAATACTTCCTGGATATCGCTCTTCTCCGCGAAAATGTAATGGGTTCCACATTCTTCGACTTTGGGACGATAATGTACTGTCGACCTGTTGACACACTTTAAGGTAGGCAACGGTTGAGAATTTGAAGGGAAAGATTGTCTACAGAAATGGGTGTGTTTTTAACCTTTTTTTTACTGATTGGGACTGCGATAGGTAACTGCCTTAGTGGTCGTCTTAATTGGGTTGTAACTCGGTACTACCTACCATACTATGCAATTACCTATATCCTTACCTATTTATTATTGCAGTTTTTTTTTTCTGCTATGTTTTTTTACTTTTTTTCTCTCCTGCCTAGTTTTTCTCTTCCTCCTCCTTTTCTCTCTCTCTTTCCTCGCCTCTCCCCTTCCTGCCTCCCTCCCTCCCTCGCTCTCTCTCTCTCTCTCCTCTCTCTCTCTCTCTCTCTCTCTCTCTCTCTCACGGACTCACGGTGAGAGTCTCACCACATTGTTGTCAAGTTTACGAGAATAATATTCACTGGGGACTCAAACGCTCGCCTTTTTTGTCCTTTTTTTAATGAAACCTTTTTTTTCTCCCACTCTTTAAACAAACTAAAAATTATGGTTACATAATTAATGAATTTGCGATTCACAAAGGACGTAAGGGCATTTTGTATTATGCAATATAATGCCGGGAGGTATAGGTGGGGTTGTGGAAAATGCTAGGTTTCTGATTCCTTAGTGCATAGGGAATAAAATATCTAGAGGGAAATAAATTGCAAAATTTTCTAGTCGGTAGGTAAATAGGTACATATACGTATATCTACGCAGCTCATAATTATTGTGGGTAGGTAAATAGTAGGTGTGTTCCTAATATTGATCGAAAACCATCACCTACAAACCAAACATTACCTACTCCAAGAGCATCTGTTTTCCAGAAAGTAGGAGGTAGCCAGGTAGTAAGGTACAATTTAAAAACTTTCTAAAGGCAGAGTTTAACGTTTGCCTTTGATGGTTTTGTTTCAACGTTCGATTTAGCCCGAATTGGGATCCTTGGGAAGAATCCACCCCCAGGGAAAAGAGGTAAGTAAGTAATAAAAGGAAAATAGGGAAAGCTCACGATTTCGTTCTGGCTTACGAAAAAGCATAGTTTTCAAGCGATCATTAAAAAGAACGAAAGCGCATATGAATATTTCAAATACGAAATTTTTACCTAGCGAGGGTAGAAAAAAAAAGAAATAGGTAGGTAAATACCTACCTACCTAGGTATAAAAAAGAAAAAGAAGTGCAAACATAAAATAAAAATATTTCTTTTTTTATGTACCTAGGTTCCTAACATATATTTTAACAATTTTTCCCTCCCTACCCCACTTTCTCCCTGGGTTGAATTTTTTATCCCCGCATAGCATTCGTATACATATCTCTGACATCTACACCTTTTTTTTCCCTTTATCCCTTACCTTACCCCGAAAAAATTCCTTACATTTTCATCACCAAGAAAAAAAAAAAAAAAAAAAAAAAAAATCGAAACTTAGATTACATACCTATTTACCTACATCTACATACCTATTTACCTACCTACAAAAATCCCATGTAATTTCACTCGTCCTCAGGGTATTTTTTTTAATGGTGGGATTTATAGCAAAATTCCCACAAAAATCTCGTCCTCAACACGCTCCCCTGTGCCAGATCCGTCGATATCAAAACAAAAAATTCGATTTTAGTGTTTTATTTTTTGAAAAGTTGAAAGTTTTCTTTTAGTAAAAATTAAAGTTATAAAGTAGGTAATTAAGAATGACTGATTTTAATTAGAGAAGTCTAAAGTTAGCATTGTTTTACGTGTTAGGACGTTGATTTTCCTGAGAACTGAGGACACTTTGCCATCAAAATGGCAGAACCCAATCCTACACCTTCAACACAACCTGAAGTAAGTTGAGTTTTCTGCTGATAATATAAAGCAAGGAGAAATAAATGTTGAGTTTTCATACTGTTATGTCCCTACTTACAAAGAATTACAATCAGACAATCTCTAATGTGACATTCTTAAAGCTCCGGGTCTACAATCTCATGAAAGTATTCCAAAACCAAGGTATACCTACCTATACCTCATGTACTAAAATGTATGGTTGTTTCTGAGAGAAGCTTAATATTAGTTCAAAGGCTTTCATTGTCTTCCAAGGAATAATTACAAAGTACATTAGTATTAATGGTAATTTTACTTCGGTTTCTTTATTTTGCTGTAAGCATCTAACTGTCTGACTTGTTTACTTCCATTCCAGGTAACCAATGCTGTTACACCTACCTGCTCATCTCTTGTGACATCCTGTTCAAATCCTGTAGCTCGAGTTACTTCTGAGTTCTCCGCTCCATTTGTCAACACTCAAACCATTCCAGCATCAACTGGGGTGACATTAACACAAGTAGTCTCCTCACCCCCTCCTGCCCCTACAGATTTACCGATGAATTTAGTACCTATAATGTATACCTGGGCAGTTGTAAAGGGTACGTGTAAGTACTGTGGGGAAAGTAATGGAGGTCAAAATGTAGGGCATTGTGGAAAACCCTTTTGAGGTCGGTCACGATTTCCGAGGTAAATAAAGAAAATTACACGGATGTTGGCCCTTGGAGTCAATAGGAGATAGGACTCATGACCTCAATATAGCAACGAAGGAAGTGAGGTTTAAGTTTTAAGCCGAGTATTGAATCGCCGCTTTTATTTGGTAGCTTGGTTTGGTAAAAAAACTGCTAGGGTGGCCACTCACACGCTGACTGTCTGAAGTGTCTGAGAGACCTAGAAGTCGAAATCGTTTTTCCTTTTCCACTATACACATTCCAGCGGTCTGAAAGACCTAGAACAGTCGGAGCGTGCGTGGTTGCCCCTAGCCCCTACATTGGACTCGTGTGGCCTGTGTCGTAGCATGTCCTAGAATCCTAGATGGGCGAGAAGAGACACAGATTCCAACCAAATCCCCGTCGGCTAAGCCTCAGTGACTCCTGTTGGAACTGATTCCATTTTCTGATTGTTTTCCTTTTTTCCAGTTATTTAGTTAAACTACTATCAACTTACCCGTTTGCCTTTGTTATCATCTCGACTGCCGCTGCCCTTAGAGGAGGGGATTGAGCCTTTA
>NW_007386461.1:0-2560 GCF_000475195.1 Diaphorina citri
AGTGGTTTTTCCTGTACTACTGGAAAATGGTACGACTTTTCCAAAATTTTCTTTCGCCAAACGATGTAAACCGCCGTTCATATTGCCTTATGGTCAGTCAGCTAATTTTCGCACTCCATATAACCAATCAGTTGAATTTTGTGTAATCAGTTTTTTAGGTATACCCGCAAAAGTTTACGATCGTACCACCAGATTTTGGTAGACTACACTCCTATGTGCTGTGTACGTGAAACGGTGGAATAAACTTGCTGGATTGTTGCAAAAACATTTCTGGATTGTTGAGAAGCAATATTTCTGATAGTGTGTACTAGGCCTTAAGCTGCGTCCACGTGTAGACACAGCTTAAGAAGATACACATCTAGTGAAGTTTTAGCATAATATAACTCGAGCATTTTACATAGGTTTCCGCCAGGCCTTGGCTAATAGTAATATGATTTGAGGTTTTATTATGGTCTGGTGAACTTTCGTGCAAAAGTTTATGATCGTACCACCAGATTTTGATAGACTACTCCTATGTGCTGTGTACGTGAAACGGTGCAATAAACTTGCTGGATTGTTGCAAAAACATTTCTGGATTGTTGAGAAGCAATATTTCTGATAGTGTGTACTTGGCCTTAAGCTGCGTCCACGTGTAGACACAGCGTAAGAAGATAGGTACACATCTAGTGAAGTTTTAGCATAATAACTCAAGCATTTTACATAGGTTTCCGCCAGGCCTTGGCTAATAGTAATATGATTTGAGGTTTTATTATGGTCTGGTGAACTTTCGTGGAAAATGCTAACAGTAAAAGCTTTGTCTTGATTCAACGTGTGTGCTCAAGGTGCTTAGATTATTTATTATTAGGGAAAAGTTTTATCAGAGGCGGGAGAATGGTAGGGTAGGTATAGATAAATAGATACATGGGTAGGTAGATAGGTAAGTAAATATAGTTTAAATGGAAAGTGCTCACCAAGAAAGGCTTAAATCCAAAGCTCTCTCTCTCTCTCTCTCTTGAAAGGGAGAGATTTCTAAATATTTTGAAAATGGGTACAAGTACCCAGATTACCTAGGTAGGTAGGTACATATTAGATATAGGTAATACGTGTGTGTACAATAGATCAGTTGCGCTTGCTTGGCTGCTGTTTCAAAGTCATACAGCAGGAAAAATGAGGACCAACGAAATTTTTCTTTTTCTCTTACGACTTCTAGATCCCGAGATAAAACGATCTAAAAAATACCGGTAAATCGTGAACTTTGACGTCACGGCATACGCTCCCGTAGGCCATGACGTCACATCACATGTCCCGAGCAAAGCTCCCTCGCAGGCAACGCATTAATGTGTTTGTGCGCATACCTTTCTGCGCAGTTCTTTCTGCTCCTCCGCTTGCATAGTAGCGCTACCTAACGGACGAAAAAAACAACTGCGTAAAGTCTGACGTCACACATATTTGAACTCTTTCATTAGAACGGAAAATAAAAATTGAATTTTCGACCTATTTTTTTCGGAGTTTTGACATCAGATTTGGATTTTTCCTAACTTATTACATAGGAATCGACCATTTATTTTTAATTTTTACCCATTTGCAACTGCTCCATTGTAGATGATGAGCTAATAAGCTAAGAAATCTAAAAATCTCTAGGTAGGTACTTTCGACTCAAATGACTTGGAAAAATTGAAAACCTGTAGCTACGTAACCACCCAAATGTCGACTTTGAAAAAGTTCCAAACCCATAATGGAAGTATAGTAAAATAAAATCACCCTGTCTGTGGTTCAAAAATCACTTCTGCCTTCCACCTATGTATATAATAATATGTCTGGATATTACGAGTAGAAATTGGATGTAATAGGTAAACGTACCATCCATTACATAGGAAGACATAAAATTACATAGGAATACATGGATATCATTATATAATATAGGAAGGCATGAAATTTTTGAATGTTATCGATGTCGTAAAACCCAAAATCCAGAAAAAATGGGGTCATATCATGCCCCTCTCCCCCTCATTCTTCCTCTTTTGTCAAACATCCCCTTCCCAATTTGTATAGGTAATGTCCCAATCCCTTCTGTACCCTTTGCACCGGCTAAAACATTTTCGTAAATCTTATATCTTTACCTTTTTAAAGGGGATGATTTTAGAATGCACCATAGATAGTGCGAATCATGTGTAAACTTGTTAGTGCGAATCATGTGTAAACTTGTTAGTGCGAATCATGTGTAAACTTGATAGTGCGAATCATGTGTAAATTTGTTAGTGCGAATCATGTGTAAACTTGATAGTGCGAATCATGTGTAAACTTGATAGTGCGAATCATGTGTAGGTAAACTTGATAGTGCGAATCATGTGTAAACTTGATAGTGCGAATCATGTGTAAACTTGATAGTGCGAATCATGTGTAAACTTGATAGGTATTTTATTTTTCACTCTCATAAATCAGTAGAAATTATAATTGCATTCACCTGTCTTGTTTGCTGATGGCTTCGGGTTCAATTCCTGACATAATGAGGCCATTTTACATACAGGGTGTCTCAACAAGTTTGCAATATAATGAGGCCATTTTACATACAGGGTGTCTC
>NW_007386462.1:0-2559 GCF_000475195.1 Diaphorina citri
ACCCCGCCGGGAATCGAACCCGGGTCTCCCGCGTGCAAGGCGAGTGCAGTGACCACTACGCCATGGGAGCTGACTTACACATTTATAATACGAATTCTATTGTTCTCTCCATTGTTTTCAGATGAGGAAGGTGACCATGGTTCACAATCCAAGTGACCCTGACTTCTCCCACTCTCACGCCGAGACCAAATACTCTCTAGGACTCAACTATAGCGAACGGGCACGTCGTATTGACGAGTATAGTCGTCCTTTGTTCTCTCCATTGTTTTCAGATGAGGAAGGTGACCATGGTTCACAATCCAAGTGACCCCGACTTCTCCCACTCTCACGCCGAGACCAAATATTCCCTAGGACTCAACTATAGCGAACGGGCACGTCGTATTGACGAGTATAGTCGTCTCCTCTTTCCCCTAACCTTTCTAGTGTTCAATATGTTCTATTGGTCCTACTATCTCGGATTCAACTAAACCACTAAAAAAAAAAAAAAGATCCTTCAAATTATACCTATTGATCCCAAGGGTAAGGTAGGTAAAGTAGAGACCTAGACCCTTGAGAAGTGGAATGTACCTGAAGGCATGTGATGTGTTCCAATCCACACTCGACCCCAATTTGTAGTGATACGGTTTAGGTACAAAAAATCCCCCAAAAACCAGTTTTTTTGGTTTTTGACTTTGTGGTTTTTTGGACAAAATTTGCACCATCATTTTCGTGTTCCTGGTAAAAAGACCTTTAATTTGATATATAGGTCGACCAGGTTTGGATAAGTCCTTTGAAAAAAAAAAGATCCTCCAAATTATACCTATCGATCCCAAGGGCAAGGGAAACCTAGACCCTTGAGAAATGGAGTGTGTCTGAAGGCATGTGATGTGTTCCAATCCACTCGATCCCAATTTGTAGTGATACGGTTTAGATACAAAAAATCCCCCAAAAACCAGTTTTTTTGGTTTTTAACTTTGTGGTTTTTTGGACAAAATTTGCACCATCATTTTCGTGTTCCTGGTAAAGAGACCTTTAATTTGATATATAGGTCGACCAGGTTTGGATAAGTCCTTCTATGGGGACAGACAGACAGACACCGAAGCGAATACAATAGCCCGTCCACTATACCTTCTTTTATTACTATCGTAATAATAAAGGAAGAACGGGCTAAAAAGGGTAGGTAGGTTATTTATTAGTACTTTTTCAGTTTTAACCGATTCAATAGTTCCGATTAGACAACACAACAACAACAACACCACCTACACTCAGTTTCCCTTGAAAATGTCTATAAAATAGACGAAACTCCGAGTCGGGATATAAAAACCTACTCGTAAGTTTCCATTTACAACACCACTTTCACTCAGTTTCCCTTGAAAATGTCTATAAAATAGACGAAACTCCGAGTCGGGATATAAAAACCTACTCGTAAGTTTCCATTTTTATATCAAATTCTTTTATTGTTCAAGTCTTATGAAAATTTTGAATTTTAGCCCTTAACTCATTTAGGATTACCAACATAGAAATGTTTTTTTCTTTTTTTTTTCCATATTAATTATTTTTCGTACAATGAACATCATTGAAATGAAAGTAACTTTTAGTTTAGTCCAGGATCTGTTGGGAGCAAGTTAAGAATAAACTTTTATTTCTATTGAAGAAGGAAGAGAGGAGATAGAGGGAGAATTAAAGGAAAGAAAGAGAAAGAATGAGAAAGGAGAGGAAGAGGCACAAGGTAGGGAAAAAGAGGTAGGTATAAGGGATGTGGTAATAAATGAGAATAAAGAGGGGGGGAGAGGAAATGAGAAGGGGTAAGAGAAAGTATAGGCATAAGATAATGTGAAGTAGGTAATAAACGAGGCACCTAGCTCTAGATAAGACCTTACTAACATATGAGCTGAGACCTTACATACATATGAGATAAGACCTTACTAACATATGAGATGAGAAGAGCGAAATAAGAGGAACTATAAAGAGAAAGACCAGAGGGGGAAGAATTGACGATATAAAAACACCTACGAAGTTGAGTATAGATGGAGATTGTGATAAAATACACAAGGAAAGAGAAGAGGAAGGAAAAGAGAAATATAGAGAGAGGAGGATTTTCTAGTAGAGAGAAAAAAAAATAAATTTATTAAAGAGGTATACTCTTGTATAAATAGACATAAATTTTAGGAATATATTTAAACCCACTCTGGCTTCTTCTTCTTCTTCTTCTTCTTCTTCTTCTTCTTCTTCTTCTTCTTCTGAAATAAATTTAATATTCCTTGGGGTATCATTTTGGTTTCAGGATTATTTCGAAGATTAGAATATGCATTTTTGTCTGCATGAAAACTTTGTTCAAGCAGTCATAACACTGTTAACACAATATTTTACACATTTATAATGTAATGTAATGTAAAATGTAAATGCAGTTTCTTTGTGTTATTATATCACAACTTTGGTGCTCACTGTAGCATGGTAGAATGTTTCCCATATCTCAATAATCCTAACATCCAATGTTTACCCACCATGCTGGCACCGGTCGCTATGCGCATTTATACATATGTCATAGCTACTCATTTTCCTCACGAGGCTGAGTGGGCC
>NW_007386463.1:0-2559 GCF_000475195.1 Diaphorina citri
CCTTTAATTTGATATATAGGTCGACCAGGTTTGGATAAGTCCTTCTATGGGAACAGACAGACTGACAGACGACACCGAAGCGAATACAATAGTCCGTCCACTATACCTTTTATTATTAGTATTATTACTAATGTAATTTAATAAAGGAAGGACGGACTAAAAATCTAGTACCCTACTTATCATGATGCACTATACTAACTTCGTATACCTTGGATATACATAACTTGCTATACTACTAAGCACTATAAACAAAAGAAAAACGAGAGGAAAAAATGAAATTCTATAGAATACTGAATTTCCAAAACTTGCATAAATTTGTAATGATTAGTAAACACCCTCAAATAAAATAAATAAATAAATAAAAGAAGAAGGACAGGATAGGAGAAAGCCAGCCGTTCCGAGAACGAACATTATCCGTTTAGGATAAAGTCTGCTCCGGGTGGGAATTAAACCCGCGACCTAGCGCTTACAATGCAGACGGGCTAATCTCCAAACCAACTAGGCTGGCCTAAGGTTTACAAAGCCATAAAGGTAAAGGTGTATTAAAAGAGGAAAAAATTGAAGAACTGCTTCCGTTCGGTCAAATAAACCCGTGTGTTCTGTGCCGTAGCATGCCCATATAGCCGATCCCGTATAGTAGTTATGTCCCTCATCAGATGGGCGAGAAAAGGCGTACTTCCCAATATTCCAATTTAGGTGCTGGGTCAACACAAAACACCGGAAAGTAACCAGTTTCAAATATTTGTAAATATTTCAAGTATTTTTTGCAGTGATATTTGATGATTTGACAAGTGACCTACACCAAAACCAAACCTGACAAGTACATGATTATAATTATATTTTCGTTATTAATTTCTGCAGGTAAAAAGTGCTTTTTTTCACTCTGGACTTTTTTATATTCATATTCTTTCTAAAAACATGAATATCAGTCTTATCTGTACTTCAAGTCTTGAACGTCATTCAAGTTTCAAATCCCAACATGAAAGATTGGACGATTTGATTTAAATTGAACAAGTTATTAGATTTTATTTCATTTTAAGTCCTTTTTTTCATCAGTTTTTTCCTCAATTTTCGAAGTCCCCAATTGCATTTCTTCAAATAATGTATACCCCCGCAGAGAGGTTTTGCTCATGAGTCTCATGACAGTGTATCAATTATTATGCACACACCTTCTGCAGATAATTCAACTTAAAGTGCAAAATGGCCAGTCAAATCAGTCAAGTTGGGAAAAAAATCTCCCAAAACTTGATTCACAACCATTAGAACAACAATATTATGCTCTTATCTCGTGCAAGTCCCCAAAACTGGGGTGGGTACTTAAGCAAAATTAGTCAAATCTTTCTAGCTGATGACAAGAAAGAAAAAAATTCTCCCAAACTTGGTCCATGACTATGATACAGAGCTATAGGGTCCCAGTAGGTATAAAAGTCTATCCAATTTCTTTGATCCAGTTTTAATTGAATTAATTAATTAATTCCCAACTGAAACGAAAGAAGCACAGGCTTAGGATTACGTTTTACGAAGTGTTTGGCAGCCTAATTAATTACCTGCAAACATATAGAGAGCCCATTGCCTAAAGAAGAAGGTAGAAAAAAGTTTTATATCAATTAAGACGTTTCAATTTTCAATCCCAGACGAGGCATGGATTTTTTTTTTAATTAAGGGCTTTAACAGCTAGCCATTGGCTTGGTCATTCGCCCTGGTTCCGATTTGGTATTATATACATCAATGTGTTTAAGGTAGATGAAAAGGGTTTCGATGGCATCGGGTTCGTCGCCCAGGTTTGGTTGGGGGAGGAGGGATGTACGAGCAGGGGCTAGTGTAGGACACTCCAGGATGTGAACAACAGTCAAAACAGAGCCACACTAACAAATAGGATGGAATACGGAATACTTTTTTAAAGAGGTGATTGTGGGTTACTCTGGTGTGTCCACTACGAAGCCTGGTGAGTACCACTTCCTCGTACATATCTGTTAGATCTAAAACTAGATTTCCAGATTTCTACAGTAGGTTTTATCCTTTTTAAGGCATGGAATTTTAACCTAGTTTATTTGAAAATTTGACCACATAAACACATAACAGTAGAACTCCAACGGTTGGCTGGTAGAGTACAGCTCTAGAGTATAGAAAACGTAGCACCATTGCAGGTACTTCACTCTTGTTATTGTTGAAAGATTTCTAAATGAAAATAACAGTCAAAACAGAGCCACACTAACAAATAGGAGGGGGTAGTTTTTTAAAGAGGTGATTGTGGGTTACTCTGGTGTGTCCAATACGAAGCCTGGCGAGTACCACTTCCTCGTATCTGTTAGATCTAAAACTAGATTTCCAGATTTCTACAGTAGGTTTTGTCCTTTTAAAGGCATGGAATTTTAACCTCGTTTATTTGAAAATTTGACTACATAAACACATTACAGTAGAACTCCAACGGTTGGGTGGTAGAGTACAGCTCTAGAGTTTAGAAAACGAATACAATTGCAGCATTGCAGGTACTTCACTCTTGTTATTGTTGAAAGATTTCTAAATGAAAACTATACATTATAAATGGACCTTCACAAA
>NW_007386464.1:0-2557 GCF_000475195.1 Diaphorina citri
ATGATGGAATTCCGGATTTTCTGATTTTTCATCATCATTACTTGGAAATAATGACATTACTAATGATTGTGTAAGGTAGGTACCTATAAGATAGCAAAAATAATTTATTCATTAAAGAGGTCTGATAGAGGGAACTGTAACTGATAAGGTCTTATCGTCCCAAAATCGAAGAGAGAAGGAAGACATAATAGGAGAAAGCCAGCCGTTCCGAGAACCTGTTTAGGATAACGTTCTCTCCAGGCGGGAATCAAACCCGCGATCTAGCGTCAACAAAGCAGGCGAGCTACTTTTCAAGCTAACTAGGCTGGCCAGATAATGAGCAAACCAGTAATTTTACTTACCTCAGTCAAGGAGCGACCAGTAGCGGCTCCAGAGGTCTTGATATCATTCCCCTGTGCACTATTCACACCCATAGGTAGGGCACTACTTGTACACTTACCTCAGTCAAGGAGCGACCAGTAGCGGCTCCAGAGGTCTTGATATCATTCCCCTGTGCACTATTCACACCCATAGGTAGGGCACTGGTTCGCAGCTGTTGTAGAAGTTTGAGTGAGAGGGAACGACCCGTGCCTTCATACCTGGGGAATAGAATAGAATAGAATATTCCTTGTTTATCCTGCCAGAATGAGACTGAAAAGTCCCTTTACTCCCGCAGTCTAAACAAGGTCTTATATATTTCATAGGTAAAGTTTATTAGAGTACAAATAAATAATCCAGGTCTAGGCTCTTACTCCCCAATCTTGACTCTTGCTTAACAAGATTTGTACTAAATGAAATAAAATAGTAAGTTGAGAAGAGACCTACATGTTAAGGAAATGTTTTGAGCTTTTCTCTATAACTTGTAGGTTTACTATATAACTTGTAGGTTTCTCTATAGCTTTTCTCTATAACTTGTAGGTTTTTTTTTTTTTTTTTTTTTTTTTAAAGAGGTTTGACAGAGGGAACTGTAACTGCTATGGTCTTATCGTCCCGAAATCGAAGAGAGAAGGAAGACGCATTTAAACTTTACTTTGAACTTAACTGTGAAAGCCAAGAAAGGTCAGAAAAAAATCTTTTCGGTCCAAAGGACAGTGTACACGTGTAAAAGGCTTATGTCATACTCACCTACTGAACCCAAGTTCTTTCTTATAGCACCACAACACAGATGGTCTTGCTGACACTGATGCTTTGGATAACATGTGATGTAAGATGACCACCTGAAAAATTAAAGATGGACATTGAATTAACAGCAAGACAACCTCAGTGATACTTACATGTTCAATGGGTGTAGCATACCCAGATAGCACATTGAATGCTCCAGTTCCCCCTGTAGTCAAGCAATGTTACATCTCATTAGTATCTGGATGGGTGACTATCTGGGCAATTGTTCTTTCCTAAATTTGTGTGCTGTTGGTTTTTCTGGCCCCACTTGTTGATGTGCAGAGGCAAGTAAAATAAATAAATAAATAAATGCAGTTTCTTTGTGTTATTATATCACAACTTTGGTGCTCACTGCAGCATTGTAGGATTTTCCCAATATCTCAAAATCCTAAAATCACATGTTTACCTACCATGCTGGCACCGGTCGCTATGCGCATTTATTTCTATGTCATAGCTACTCATTTTCCTCACGAGGCTGAGTAATACCTACCATGCTGGCACCGGTTGCTATGCGCATTTATATGTCATAGCTACTCATTTTCCTCACGAGGCTGAGTGGGCCCCACAACAGGACATTCGACATTTCCACTTTTGGATTAGGGATGTTGCGATATATCGAAAACCGATATATATCGATATATTTTTCGTCGATATATCGATATATATCGATGGGGGGGGGGAGGAGGAAGGTTTTTTTGCCCCTTAGTTTTAAGTTTATGCTTAGATTTCTAGATTAAGACTTGGTTAGTAATAATACACTGATGATGGCGTAACAGCCGAAATGGATTCATCTGTAATTTAATAAAAATATACGTAAAACATAAAGCCAAGTGTTTTTACTCACCCAAAATCATTTTTATTACTGTGGAATTAAACCAAGTGCTTATGGGCAGTCAAACATCTGTTAATTACACATTTACGTGATTTAATACAGCTGTATGGTTACAGAGGAACTTAGAAGCAAATAAACGTATCACCCAAAGAAGGGGGGAAAAAGAGGGCCTTTGGAGCTATATCTTTTTCCTTGGGAAGGCGGTGTAAACAGGCAGATAAAAACAAAGCCAGCTTTATTTCCCTTTTAAGGCGCTATAAGGCAGTCAAACATCTGTTAATTATACATTTACGTGATTTAATACAGCTGTATGGTTACAGAGGAACTTAGAAGCAAATAAACGTATCGCCCAAAGAAGGGGGAAAAAGAGGGCTTTTGGAGCTATATCTTTTTCCTTGGGAAGGCGGTGTAAACAGGCAGATAAAAACAAAGCCAGCTTTATTTCCCTTTTAAGGCGCTATAACACAAAAACCCCACATAGAGGCTGAAGTGTAGGGACCAAGGTGTCCAAAGGTGTAAGCTTCACGAAAATACGCTACGACACAACGGACAATGGGTTGTTCGCGCCGAAAACCAACTTTAAAT
>NW_007386465.1:0-2556 GCF_000475195.1 Diaphorina citri
ACAATGCCTCTAACAAAGTACAATAACATCTTTAGTTCCAAACTCAACATCAGTTCCAATTCCTACAAAGCATCTCGATCTTTAACCAAGACAAAAAGTAGTGAAATCCTGGTGAGTGAAGTCGATGTGAAGTCTTTAGTAATTCTTCTATTAGACAGTGAAGACAAAGCAATCCTAGAGCAAACCTTGGTACATTTGAATAAAATACATAACGAGGAAGATATACAAGCCTTGAACAATGAACATGTTGTGTCCAGATTACTGGATATATTAGACAGAACAGAACATGAAGAGTGTTTGATCAAGTTAGCACTGAAACTAATGACAATTCTTGTAAAGACAGAAAGTGGAATGCAGGTCTTCTGTGAAAATCTTTGCTATCTGAAAGTGTTCGCTGAAATTCTGAGTACAGCAGTTGATTCCATCCTACTGGAATTCTGTTCATACATCCTGGCACATTTGACAACAAACACAGACCATTGCAATTATTTGATATGTCATCGTGACATTGTGAATACTCTGGGTGACCATGTACTACATAGTAGTGATATTGATATTCAATACAACTGTGTGAAAATCCTGGAGAATATGATTGTCAATGGTGTTATCGGATCACAAGATGATATTCCTGTTTTGAAGATCTTCAATTTGTTTCTAGACAGTGGGATAGAAAGACTCCAAGCCTCGTGTCTGAACATTCTCTACATGCTAACAGAACTACCTGATCCAGATAACAAATATGCCAAGGAGGGTCTAAATCAGCTACGTGGCTTCAACAATGCATTTCATATTGTTGAGAACTGGGAGTATGAAAATCAAAAGATAATATTGCTACATCTGATAGAAACCTTACCCTTCCAATACATGGATATTACAGCGCTTAAGAAATTACTAGCACTGATGAGTACATATGAGGAATCTGTTGGAATCATCATTGCATGTTTAAATATTCTGGTCAAGTTGTGTTCATCAGACCATTGTCAGGATTATGTCAAGGTGTTGGATATTGAACATGTTATTATCAATTACTTTCTCAGCGTCCAATTTCCAGTTTCCATAGCTGCATGTAAAGGAGTTAGAATCCTGTGTGAGAGATATGAAGATTATTTGAAAGAAGTTGCCAGTAACCGTACAGTAATTGATCGCATATTTGAATTGATAACAAACGAAGAAGTGGATGTTAAATGTAAATCACATTTTGGTAAGTTGCTACTACTCCTCATGGGAAATGTACAATGTTGCAACTACATCATGGGCAAAAATGGTGAGACGTCTAAAACATCCATGTCAGATACACTAAAGATTAACATCATGCTTGATATCGCTCTGAATGGTAAAGATGATGATCTCTTTGCAGTCATGTTGAATTGTATTTATAAGTTGTCGTCCAAGTATGAATGCATTGGTCTCAAACAACTTGACACGATTCTCAATTATTTCGAAGATCTAACGCCTCAAAATATCAAGAAAACAGAAACTCTGATGGACATCTTAGCGCGATGCTTGGTAAGTCCTACATTTCTCAAAACATGCATTGATCAACAGGGATTACAAATAATAGACGACTATATGAGATATCAATCTAACAACAGCTTGCTGATGGCCTATGGAAACTTACTGATCAACGCATGCAAATATTCTGATCTGGTACACATTATAAACGAGCTGAAAGTATTTCAATGGCTCAACAAACAAAACATCTATGAGCAACCTCTATGGAATCGAACCATCACTAGTTTACTCCACATCAACCTCCCTCTCAAGTTTGCATTCTGCAATGCGTTGGATTTCATCAATATCATCACTGATGGTTTCTATGTGTTCAGAGATTTGAAACATGTGAACCTGTTTGACTTTCCTAGTCTGGATAAAATCTTCCGTGAGAATGATAAAGACAAAGTAGTCTATGTGTTCACAAGGGATCAGACACTCTCCTATAATGACATCTACCTGGAGAAATACATCTCTGACATTACCATCCTTCTGCGTGATGCAAACCAAATCCGATTGAAACGCACATCACAACTATCTCTAATATCAAACATGGACGAATCTAACACGATTGAAAATCAAATCAAACAGAATATCAAACATGACATGGAGATCATAGCGACGTATGTTGTCAATCAGATGAATGGTCATGGAGATGTCATTGATCAAGATGCTTATGACAACCATATTGAAGAAATCATCACTGACCAAAACTCCAGTGTTATTCCTATTGGACATGTCAAGATGGGATTGCAATTTGAGCGAAGTCTACTATTCAAATGTCTGTGTGATGTGTTTGGTTATCCTTGTACCCTAGTACGTGATGAGTACACTCATAGGTGTTACAACCAGGTTTGTGTCGAATTCCATGGATATACTTCTGATGAAAATAATCAACTTGATACACCTTGGAGGAAACACCGAATAGAATATTATGAAGTAGATCTGATGAGTAATCCAGCACGTCTCATACTTTTGAATTCTCAATTGGAAGTGGAATGCTATTAGGTTCTGATTTTCTGAATGACTTTCACAAGTTTAAGAAAGGCGGAATACGACATCTAT
>NW_007386466.1:0-2556 GCF_000475195.1 Diaphorina citri
AAGATCGCAGTCTGAAGCTCATTTGAACTACATCTTTCAGAAATTCAGACTCCCCATGACCTCACGTGACGTGCGTGACGGTAGCGTGTTTCTATCTTAATACCTACTCATATTTGATTGGTTTCCGCAGTCATAAGCCTTCGAAAATTCTCTACCTTAAAGAAACAGATTATAAAGTATATATATTCTATGTTCATTTTGTTTGTTATAGTCGTAATAATTTGTGACTATAATTCCAAACAGTCATATCTAAATTTTGTCTATTAACTTTTTTTTTTTAGAAGATTCTGGAATGACGCGTGGCAGATGTAAATGTCTGGGGGTGCACCCTGCACTTTGCTTACTCCAAAATATTATCTGCTGTCAGGAGAGGAAATCTTTGAAGATCTTAAAAGATCTTTTAAGACCAGGGCCTAGACGACCATTACACTCGTATTTATGAACAAGAATGATCGTTCTTAGATCAGTCTCAAGTCAAAATTGACCAATCAAATGCCTTGAGACTATGCTTGGCACGAACTTAAGAGCCAGCATTTTGTTCATAATAAGTCTCCTCAATACTGCCTCTCCAACTGAGTCTGTCCTGTGCTGCATCCGTCCGTGTCTCCGGATCCAACCCCATCTCTGTTATATCTTCCTTGATGTTGTCAATTTAGATCTTAATTTTAAAATCTACGCCAACCTAGTTAGCTTAGTTGGTACTGCGTCTGCCTTGTAAGCGCTAGGCCGCGGGTTCGATTCCCGCCCGGGGTGGATTTTATCCTGATAGGATAGTTCGTTCTCGGAACGGCTGGCTTTCTCCTATCCTGTCTTCCTTCTCTCTTCGATTTCGGGACGATGGGACCATAGCAGTTACAGTTCGGATTAAATCCGGCCTGAACGGAAATCGAACCCTAGCGCTTACAAGGTAGGCGAGCTGCCCTCCAAGCTAACTAGCGCAAGCCATTCACTATCAGGTCTACGCCTATCAGGTCTACCTGATAGTGAATGGCTGGCCTAGGATCGCTAGTAGGCTAGTTTGTCATTCTGCAGTTTGAGAAAACACATGAATGTTGTTTCTCGAGAGAACTTTATCTGTTTAGGATAAAATCCGGCCTGGACGGAAATCGAACCCGCGACCTAGCGCTTACAAGGTAGGCGAGCTGCCCTCCAAGCTAACTAGGGCCAACCATTCACCATCAGGTCTACGCCTGTCAGGTCTACCTGATAGTGAATGGCTGGCCTAGGATCGCTAGTAGGCTAGTTTGTCATTCTGCAGTTTGAGAAAACACATGAATGTTGAAACTCGAATCTACGAATTCTACACCTTATTAAAAAAATCGAACGGTCCATAGTCAACCTAGAACTGACAGCAATACTATTTTTTACTTTCATTATCCTATACATAATCAGAAAGTCAGCTCCCATGGCCTAGTGGTCACTGCGCTCGCCTTGCACGCGGGAGACCCGGGTTCGATTCCCGGCGGGGTCAAGAAATTTGTATACTTTCATTATCCTATACATAATCAGAAAGTCAGCTCCCTATAGGATAAGGAAAGTAAAATCCGCCCGGGGCGGATTTTATCATGATGGGATAAGATTCGTTCTCGGAACGGCTGGCTATCTCCTCTCCTGTCTTCCTTCTCTCTTCGATTTCGGGACGATAAGACCATAGCAGTTACAGTTCCCTCTGTCAAACCTCTTTTTTATGGCTTACCTTATTTTCTATTTGACTAGGGTTCTTAGTTGGGGATTATTCTTTACACCGACTCGAGTTTCGCCTCACTCGTTATCTAGAAGTCGTAGGAGAAAAAGAAAAATTCCGTTGGTCCTCATTTTTCCTGCTCTATGACTGTGAAACATCACCCAAGTAAGCGCAACTGTTCATTTCCGACAGCCGACGACATCGACAGCCACCCTAGTTTGCTTTTATGGTAGAGCGCCTGCCTTGTAATTATTATAGTTGGAGTGTGAGTGGACTGAGTGGACGCCATAACCTAGAAAAAAAAAATCTTCTTTCTTATCTTCTGCTTACAAAGACATAAGCAAATCAGCTTCCCTTACTACTTACAGCATTTCAACCTATGACCAACTTCATCAGCATTACCCGTTATGTCTGTTTGCCTAATAGGATTTTGCCTATTGTGGAAGATGATTTTGAATACACTTTGAAATGGACTCTGTGTTTTCATAGTTTATTTAAATAATTGGCTATTATGTGTACCTCTTGCCTGTACACCTGTGCTCTCTGCATCTCCATAAACTTCTTCTTCTTCTCTAATGGCTTTGAAAGTTTGAAGTCAAATCATAAAAGATATAATACCTAATACCTATGCAAATATAGAATCTCCAACCAAATAGAATCTAGGATTACGAACCAAAAGGTAGAGAAGGGAAAAGACCAGAAAATGCACCGAATTTCAAAATCCCCTAGAACCGAGGTAGCTTCCAAAAGCTATTGAAGTCAAACTGAAATGATATAATACCCAATTTCCTCCTACCAAATGGAATCTAGAATATTATCATAGGCGGCGATAGGGGGGGGCTTGGGGGGCTTAAGCCCCCCCAAAGTTATGA
>NW_007386467.1:0-2556 GCF_000475195.1 Diaphorina citri
GGGAGAGAGAAAGAGAGCGAAACGAAGTTTTTATTTAATAAAATAAAGTTTTAATGCTTCTCAAATCCTACTATATTCATATAAAGGTTATAGGAGGGAGAGAGAGAGAGAGGGAAGGAAAGGAGAGAGAGAGAGAAGAAAAGGAAAAGGGGGAGGGAGAGAGAGAAACATAGAGGGGGGAGCGAGAGAAATATAGAGAGGGGGAGAAAGAGAGAGGAGAAAGCATGAGTGCAAAATCCTTCCCAATAATTAAAATCCTTCCCAATAATCTGAAACATTAAAAACATTTTACTCAAAACTTGATCCTAATTTAGAACTTGTTAATAAAAAGAGTTTGGATGGAGGGAATTCTAACTGCCAAGAAAAGGGAGAGAGAGAGAGAGAAGAAGAAAGCACGAGTGCAAAATCCTTCCCAATAATCTTCAATGAAAATCTAAAATCTGAAACATTAAAAACATTTTACTCAAAACTTGATCCTAATTATTAGAACTTTGTTAATAAAAAGAGTTTGGATGGAGGGAATTCTAACTGCTAAGGTTTTGAACCATTGGTTTCTTTAATCAAATCTTTCAAAGCACAAAAAATTGATAAAGGCAGGGTTTCTCTCTCTCTCTCTCTCTCTCTAAGTAACACCTCATATATTTACTTATCTAGGTAGTTTTGATTTCGAAAGATAATAAAGGTAGGTAGGTATCAGCAGAGTAACCGAAGTTGCCTATTAAAATGTACGAATGATTTATCTCTTGCACATTGCATAATCAAATAGTTTCACGGCGTTCATACAAATTATTCCAATGGTCAGAGGCAGAACCATTCAAGACAAAACTAAATCGAGATTTGGAGAAATGAAATGACTCCATTCGCTTGGTTGGTATTGTGATAGCGAGACTACCTTGTAAGCAATAGGTTGCGGGTTCGATTCTCGCCCGGGGCGGACGTTATCCTAGTTCGTTCTCGGAACAGCTGACTTTCTTCTATCCTGTCCTCCTTCTAGCTTCGATTTCGGAATAATACCCGCATTGTTACAGTTCTCTTTATCAAAACTCTTGAAAAAAAAAAATCAACCATTCAGTCCTACTAAAGACATTTTTCCAGCTTGACCTTTTTGTTCGGGAAAAAAAGTCATTCAGCAATATTTTTGATCGACGTTCCACGCCCTCCTCCCTACTAAAGTTTCACTAAGTTCCTGAAAAGGTCTTCGAAATGAAGAAATATGGGATAGAAGTTTCCCATAATGGGAAAATGAGACGCCCATTTTCGGAAAAACTTTTGAGAGTACGAGAGAACATTTTTAACCCATTTTCCTTTTGATTATCTCTCTTGTACCGTCATTTTGTCCCCCTACCCTTCTTTTCTATCCGTCCCTATTTCTCTCTTTGTCTCTATGTCTCTTTCTCTGTTTTTCTTATGTGTTTCATCTTTTTCTCTTATCGTTCCCTGTTTCTCTCTCTCTCTCTCTCTCTATCTCTCTCTCTCTCTCTCTCTCTCTCTCTCTCTCTCTCTCTCTCTCTCTCTCCGACCGACATACAGAACGACAGACGACACCGAAGCGAATACAATAGTCCGTCTACTATACCTTTTATTATTAGTAATAATAAAGGAAGGACGGACTAAAAAGTATAATAAATAAATAAAATTGTGTAGTATTTTTTTATTCGTTTGTTTAATTAGCAAACTAGGGTCATAAAGTTGTATTTTATGTACAAGAAAACTTGTAATAAATAAATGCGTTTCCTAGATTCCTTAGTTAGGTATCTACTTATATATAACAAATGTGTAGATATTTTTATTAAAAAGTTAATTATGTATAATGAAAAACAATTCCCCAACTTCCTGTTCCTCCTCCTCCTCCTCCTCCTCCTCCTCCTCTTCCTTCTCCTCCTTCTCTTTTTCTTCTCACTTTTCTCCTCTTCCTTCTATTCCTTCTTTTTTTCCTTCTCCTCCTTCTCTTTTTCTTCTCACTTTTCTCCTCTTCCTTCTATTCCTTCTTTTTCGTCTCTTCTTCCTCCTCCTTCTCCTCCTCTTCCTCCTCCTTCTTCTCCTCCTCTCCCTCCTATTCTTAGTAACTAATGAGTGAAATAACTCGTACTACCCACACAGTAGTTACTTAGGTAGAGAGAAAAAAAGAGGAGGAAACCCAGTAGTTAGGTGAGGGAAAATTTATATACAGGGTGTGGCGGTCTCAACCCGGAGGTGCTGGGCAGTTTAGGATAAAGTTCGTCCAGGGCTGAAATCGAACCCTCGACCTAGCATTTACAAGGCAGACTATCTTCCCAGCTAGTTGGCTTTCTTCTTCTTTTCCTCCTCCTCCTCCTCCTTCTCTTCCTTCGCCTTCTTCTGCTTCTTCTTCTTCTTTTTCTTTATTTCCTTTTTCCCTAAGCTAAAAATATTAAGCTTCCAAGAAAAAGAAACTTCATTTGCTCTATTTTTATAGTAGGTACACAGACTTTTGCTAAATCCTGTAATTAACAAGGTACCTACTTAGGTATTATAATTTCTTGTAAAATTAACGTTCATAATTAGTTTTCTTCTCTCTTCATCTCGAGAGAAATAAAT
>NW_007386468.1:0-2555 GCF_000475195.1 Diaphorina citri
CCTTATTTCTTTAAATCCACTAATTTCTGATAACTACAGTAGAACCTCGATTATTTCAACCTCCATTATATCAACTCTGAAAATCGGGTTTTTTTTTCCATCTTTCTAGGAAATCCTACTTTATCAGAGGAAGAGATCATTGAAAGTCTTCAAATAATGAGACTAATGACAAAACAATATCGAGCCATGTTTTTTGTTTGTTTCTTAGTTTTTTTTATTTAATTTCAAAATAAAAGGGTAATTTTTCCTTATTTTGTTCATTTGTACCACTAAATTTGGCCCTATTTTCATTGTTTTATACGGAATTTTGATTATGTCAACTTCTATACAAAACCTCGATATTGTCAACTACCCTCGGTCCCAATTAGTTGAAATAATCGAGTATATTTCATATTTGCTGTTTTCCCAGGTCGTGGAAGGGGGTCAGGAGCATGTAATCCTTATTTCTTTAAATCCACCAATTTCTGATAACTACAGTAGAACCTCGATTATTTCAACCTCCATTATATCAACTCTAAAAATCGGGGGTTTTTTTCCCCATCTTTCTAGGAAATCCTACTTTATCAGAGGAAGAGATCATTGAAAGTCTTCAAATAATGAGACTACTGACAAAACAATATCGAGCCATGTTTTTTGTTTGTTTCTTAGTTTGTTTTATTTAATTTCAAAATAAAAGGGTATTTTTTCCTTATTTTGTTCATTTGTACCACTAAATTTTACCCTATTTTCATTGTTTTATACGGAATTTTGATTATGTCAACTTTTATACAGAACCTCGATAATGTCAACTACCCTCGGTCCCAATTAGTTGAAATAATCGAGTATATTTCATATTTGCTGTTTTCCCAGGTCGTGGAAGGGGGTCAGGAGCGTCTGTCCGGTTCGATCGTGTGTCACGGCGTCTCCTCTCTGTCGTACCGCGTCACTCGACCACCCCGTCATGGGAGACTTGATCTAACCGAAGCTGTCACGAGCAAGAAGATCATAGCGCGGGATATAAGCAGGTAAATGACCAGAATAGAATAGTATAGAATAGAATAAAAAAGTATATGATAGAATAGAATGTATCAATAACCACTCGCGAGGAGGAGGTCCCTGGAGAAGGTTTTCAGAGTGACCTGCCGATGGTTTTTATTCCAAAATGAAGTAATTATTTTCCTTGGATGTGGTCATGATTCAAATCAACGGTTAACCAAGACAGAGCGTGATGGGAAGGCCAAAAATAGTTCTTTTACTTTTCGTTTCGATTTTTCTAATTTTCCGCTTGATGTCAAGGGTTAGGGCCACCTAATACATTTTATTGACATTCTGATCTCCCCCATGGCACGTGTTCTTTGTTTTGCACATTGGATTTTAGGATTATTGAGATATTGGAAAAATCCTACAATGCTGCAGTGAGCACCAAAGTTGTGACATAATAAACATGGGATTTTAGGATTATTGAGATATTGGGAAAATCCTACAATGCTGCAGTGAGCACCAAAGTTGTGATATAATAACACAAATAAACTGCATTTACATACATTAATAAACTTCTTCTTCTTATGTATTATTATTATTTTATTCTCAGGGATTCTAGGGCCGGGTCACACTATTCGGCGCGACGTGTTCAAACTGCGCATGGACGCCGGAGACCGCGCCTGGAATGAAACCCTGGTGTCCGTGAGCATCTATCCGGCCCTGTACTACACCGGCTTGGTGCGGACCAAAAATGAAACCCTGCTTATCGAAGAGTCCACGGGATTTGTCATCACGAGGCAAAGTTTACTGGTGAGTCGAAAAAATCCGGCCCGAAAGACCAAATATTTTTCAAAGAAAATCCGGCCCGAAGGACCAAATAATTGTTAAAGAAAATCCGGCCCGAAGGACCAAATAATTGTTAAAGAAAATCCGGCCCGAAGGACCAAATAATTGTCAAAATCCGGCCCGAAGGACCAAATAATTGTTAAAGAAAATCCGGCCCGAAGGACCAAATAATTGTCAAAGAAAATCCGGCCCGAAGGACCAAATAATTGTCAAAGAAAATCCGGCCCGAGCGGCCCGAAGGATCAAATATTTTTCAAAGAAAATCCGGCCCGAAGGATCAAATATTTTTCAAAGAAAATCCGGCCCGAAGGACCAAATATTTTTCAAAGAAAATCCGGCCCGAAGGATCAAATATTTTTCAAAGAAAATCCGGCCCGATGAATAACACCGGCCTGGTGATGTACCGTGGCTCCACTGTGCCCCTGAGTAGCGAGAATTTGGGTGAGTAATTCGTTTGTTTGCGTGTTTGTTTTTCTGTCTGTTTGTTTGTTGGTTCGATATCTCATTAATTTGGGAACACTGGTAATGCCGCCACTGACTGGTCGCTACTCGATTAAAGTGGCTACTCAATTGTCCGCACGAGGCTGAGTGCACCCCGAACTCCAAGCACAGAGCCGAAAAAACTTCGACCGCGTCGGGAATCGAACCCGGGACCTCTGGCGTGCAAGCCTAGTGTGATACCCACTGCTCTGAAGAATATGTAACAATTTGATGTGTTTCACCCACCAGCTTGTGTTGACTTGGACACG
>NW_007386469.1:0-2554 GCF_000475195.1 Diaphorina citri
CAACTATGCTGAAATAATGGCCATATAATGTACTCGAGGTATCTGCTCAACCTATCATATACCATAATACCTCTCTACTTCAATATAGGAATCAGTGGCGTAGACTCAATGGGATCTGGGGGGGGCACAGCGTCCCTTCCTCTCTACCATTTTTCTTATTCTCACTCCCCTACTCACTACTTACAAAAGAGAAGAGAGAAATAGAGGCTTAATAGAGGGAGTTGTATCTGTTAAGGTATAATCGTCCCGAAATCGAAGAGAGAAGGAAGGCAGAGTAGGAGAAAGATAGCCGTTCCGAGAACGAACGTTATGCGTTCAGGATAAAATCCGCTCTGGGCGGGAATGACCTCGCGGCCTAGCGCTTACAAGGCAGGCGCGCTACCAATCAATCTACCTAGGCTGGTCTACTCCCTGTTTAAAGCCGCCCAGCCAGACTAAGCTGGTCTACTTTCTGTTTAAAGTCTCCCAGCCAGACTAAGCTGGTCTGCTCCCAGTTTAAAGTCTCCCAGCCAGACTAAGCTGGTCTACTTTCTGTTTAAAGTCTCCCAAGGCAGACTAAGCTGGTCTACTCCCTGTTTAAAGTCTCCCAGCCAGAAAAATAGTCCCTGAATCTCAACAGTTTAATACTGCTTTGATAATAGTTTCCCCTTTGGAAACCTCACTTCACGCCACTCACAAAGAGGTACACCAGTCTAATGGTCATTTGCGCTCCACATTATACCATTGTGAAGGCATTAATAGTTCTCATGTGGGTAAAAAGAAAGTTATGGTTGTTATGTTAGGTTGGTATATTGTCAGGCAAAGTGTGAACATTGAATTCTTAAATGTTTGCAAAACGTTTGATATACAGGATGTTAGTTTAATTGCTGCTAGGGGTAAAAACTTTACCTACTTCGGTATTACCTGGGTGAGGAATAAACCAAATAAAAAGTTCTTTTTGGAAAAAAAAAAAAAAAAGATCAGTTTGGTATGCCAAATCTACTGCCAAATCCAGTATCCAACCAATCTATTGTCTTTGAGACCCAGTTAACCAGATTAATTTTCCCATTTTCAACGCTGAAAAGGCATGTATTTTATGTAAGCATTAGCTGTTCATAGCGTTAACTAAAATGGCAAGAGAGACACTCTGTATACAGCTATACACCTTGGTCAAATGGTCACTTATCTAGTAAAAAGAAGTCATTAAGTAGTTAAGCAATGATAATGTGGTGTAGTTAAGCAATGATGGTGTAGTTAATACTGACATAGGAAGTACCCTAGATATTTGGGCATTAACAAGTGCCTGTCTGGTGCTAACAGTGGCGCTCAAGTTTGGGCACTTGGACGCTTTACTACATAATGGCCGCAATGAAACAAGCATAAAATAAGACCAAGTAGGTATAGATAAGTAGGTAAAAGGTCTCGACAACCTAAAGTACTAAATATTGAATCTGGAGGTTGGTGGTTTGAGTCTTGGTCCATCCCGAAAAGGCCAGCATTGCCAGCAACATGATATGTTTTCCTAGGATGTTGCTAAAATTCCGTGAATATAGAATAGAAATTCATAGCGAAGCGCGTCCTAGTGACCCAAGAAACACAACCCCGACCCAAATTTGTGACTTTTTGCCTAGAAATGTCCTGGGGCAAACAGCCGTAAAAGATGGGTTAAGCAGTTAAACTTTTACGAATCTTCTAGTAATTTTGCCGAAAAATGAATAGCTCATCGGCTCATCCCTAAAAGGGATTCAGCTAAAAACCACTTCGGCAATTGTAGAGACCAAACAAACCAGAAATCCAGACCACTATTTGAATTCTCTCACGTTTGCGCACTTGGACGCTTTACTACATAATGGCCGCAATGAAACAAGCATAAAATAAGACCAAGTAGGTATAGGTAAGTAGGTAAAAGGTCTCGACAACCTAAAGTACTAAATATTGAATCTGGAGGTTGGTGGTTCGAGTGTTGGTCCACCCCGAAAAGGCCAGCATTGTCAGCAACATGATGTGTGTTTCCCAGGATGTTGCTAAAATTCCGTGAATATAGAATAGAAATTCATAGCGAAGCGCGTCCTAGTGACCCAAGAAACACAACCCCGACCCAAATTTGTGACTTTTTGCCTAGAAATGTCCTGGGGCAAACAGCCGTAAAAGATGGGTTAAGCAGTTAAACTTTTACGAATCTTCTAGTAATTTTGCCGAAAAATGAATAGCTCATCGGCTCATCCCTAAACAGTTAAACTTTTACGAATCTTCTACTAATTTTGCCGAAAAATGAATAGCTCATCGGCTCATCCCTAAAAGGGATTTAGCTAAAAACCACTTCGGCAATTGTAGAGACCAAACAAACCAGAAATCCAGACCACTATTTGAATTCTGTTCCAAACAGGTGTAGCCAGTGGGTTAAACAGTTAAACTTTTACGAATCTTCTACTAATTTTGCCGAAAAATGAATAGCTCATCCCTAAAAGGGATTCAGCTAAAAACCACTTCGGCAATTGTAGAGACCAAACAAACCAGAAATCCAGACCACTATTTGAATTCTGTTCCAAACAGGTGTAGCCAGAGCGGAGGAAGG
>NW_007386470.1:0-1185 GCF_000475195.1 Diaphorina citri
CTTTATCTTAAACAGACGTTCGTTCTCGGAACGGCTGCAGCTGTCTCCTACTTTTACCTTCGATTTTGGGAGGATAAGGGCTTTATTGTTAAGCTGTGTCCACAGATAGTCGACCTCTACTCGTCGTACACTACCTCGACAACATAGATTCACTTCTCCGATCGACCATTGGTCGACTATGTGGGGATACAGCTTTACAGTTTCCTCTATCAAACCTCTTTGAAAAACTAATGAAAGTCCGCTGCGATTGGATCTCCGTTTTCTCGGTCCTGATTGATCTCACTGCATTCCTGACCAAGCTCCTCCTAGCTCCTTATCTCCAGACTCTTCTTCTATGACTTTACCTATGCCATAAGGTCAACCACTATAAATTTTAAATCAATTTAATAATCAATTACAATAATAGACTCCCTGAGTGGAAAGTTACAAAAGGTTATTATCTGGCTTGCATGAAAAAGTGTGCCTGCCTTGCCCTGCCTAGGTTGCAGGTTCGAGTCCCGCCCGGGCCGAACTTTATACTAAACAGATAAGGTGCATTCTCAAATTGGCTGGCTTTCTCCTATCCTACCTACCCTCCTTCTCTTCGGTTTCAGGTTTTACCCAAGCTTTTACAGTTCCCTCTATAAAAACTCTTGAAAAAATTCTAACGCATCACCGGCACCGTTAGTAGAGTTATATCCCCGGCGTGGTTGGGTATTTCCTATAAAAGTTGATGTTTTGGGTACTTATGATGTGATTTTTGGTAATTTTGCAACGGGGAAAAAGGAAGTGTTCCTAATGATGACAAGAAGTTGATAAAATGGCAAGATTTTAGCACAGATCTAACCGATTCTGGACCTATTTCCTTCTCTGATCAATCCATTTTACCGTCGGATCAGGACAAAACTGAGACACCAGGAAACAAGGCAACTTCCAAGCCGCTCTCTTTCTTTCCTGGGGATTTCCGGAGAAATCTCGGATGCATTCGGTGTCGGTATCTCTGGGTCACGAACAGGTTAAGCTGTATTAATTACCAGGAGATAAGATAAGAGCCTCCAGCGAAACAATAGCTGAGGGCTGCTTTATCACACCAGCTTTGTGCTTGATCAAACAGGTCTGTAGCAGTGGCGTAACGTGAGAATTTCAAATGGGGAAGCTTTAAAAATAGTCACCCCTAAAGGGGATTTAGATAAAAGGCCAATTTTA
>NW_007386470.1:2005-2551 GCF_000475195.1 Diaphorina citri
AGATGGTTTGTATTTTAATAAAACGAAATGTGGTTTTGACCGTAGGATATAATGGGATTGAAGCCACAACCTAGTGATCACTAGGCGAGCATCTTGACCACTACACCACAGAGGCAGGTAAAAGCAAACCAGTTAAGGGAAGGGCGGTCACTCTCGTTACGACTATCTGACATTTTGTGAAAAAAAAATATCGTTCCCCAATTATTACACCTAGATAAATTTTATAACTTGACTTGGACTCGAACCACCAACCTCCAGATCCAAAGTCCAGTCAACCACTACACCAGCTACACCACTGTGGTTGGTGATGAAACAAAAATGATATGTTATCAATAAACTGTTGGCAAAATGGGACATGATTGCGAAGATGGTTTGTATTTTAATAAAACGAAATGTGGTTTTGACCGTAGGATATAATGGGATTGAAGCCACAACCTAGTGATCACTAGGCGAGCATCTTGACCACTACACCACAGAGGCAGGTAAAAGCAAACCAGTTAAGGGAAGGGCGGTCACTCTCGTTACGACTATCTGACATTTTGTGAA
>NW_007386471.1:0-2551 GCF_000475195.1 Diaphorina citri
GAGGAATAGTTTTGGTTTGAAGTCCGTTAGGTTATTGCTGCTAGGAAATACGAAATTTTAAACTTCGGACTAAAACTTTATTAGGTTTTTTCCTTCTTCTTTGGCTTTCTGTGAAATATTCTTCATCGAAAGCAGTTTTGCGTTATGACATTGAGAATTTCTTTCGGAGAGAAGTTAGGAAAGAACACCATGCTTAGACGAGAGTTATTATTCTTCATCGAAAGCAGTTTTGCGTTATGACATTGAGAATTTCTTTCGGAGAGAAGTTAGGAAAGAACACCATGCTTAGACGAGAGCTAAATTAAGTGTGAGTTTTATTTTACATTTCTTTAACACGAAAACTAATTTCATATCGAAACCAGAAACTGGCCATAACAGTCTACTCAATTCTTTGTCGAATACACATTCAAAATCTTGGAAGATCAACATGTGTTCAATCAATTGATAAATCACTGATTGTCACTTGCCACAGAAAAAAATCAACCGTTTGAGATTCTATTGGAAGATTTTAATCGGCAAGGCGATATGTTTCCGGATTAGTAAACATATAACCTATATGGAAGATGTACGCAATAAATATTTAGGTATGACAGCTATTCACCCAAAGATCACATCACGCTCGAAGGCTTTACGTCCACCTTCGTCGAAGAATGTTTGAAATCTGGTTCAATGAGAAAAATCATTCAAAATGATCGACAATATGGACATAATTCTAGATAGTTTAACCTTCCGATGAATCAAAACAAAAATTGGAATAGGAACATGGTCAATTGGAATGTCTGGCTGGGGGACGTTAAACAGGGAGTAGACTAGCTTAGTCTCGCTGGGGGACTATAAACAGGGAGTATACCAGCCTGAATTTCCCTTATATAATAGCAAAGGTTGAGAGGGAAGGGCATCCACTCGTAAAATTTGTAGCCAAAACCAAATGTCAGCCCAAAGCGATCACCCTAGTTAGGGCTGATTGAGAGGCTGACGAAAAACGCTGACAAAAAGCCGACAAAGGCTGACGAAAAACTGCACACGGGAAAAGGTGAAGAAAAAGAAGAGGAAGAACATGGTCAATTGGTCAGTGATAGGTATACAGAGAATACTCTTTTGAAAAGTAGGATTGCTTACAAATGCTCAATATCTATTCTTAGTGCTTACAATCTCAATACCTATGCTTGTCTGCACACGGGAAAAGGTGAAGAAAAAGAAGAGGAAGAACATGGTCAATTGGTCAGTGATATACAGAGAATACTCTTTTGAAAAGTAGGATTGCTTACAAATGCTCAATATCTATTCTTAGTGCTTACAATCTCAATACCTATGCTTTGTGTAAATCAATGTAGGCTACCATGTGGACGTGCCTTTAGAAGATACAAAAGTTACAGGTAATGTAAACAACAGAAGCCAGACAGATCTTGGTTATTATTTGTTGTAAACTTTATTGTACATTATTTTGTTGTAAATGTCATTTTACATCTTTTACTCGACTTTAAGTTTTTGTTTCCAGTTGCTTACCTTTCACAATACTTATCAGGTTATCGAGTATTTTGTGTGTATCAAATACATGTTCTTAACCATTTTCGTGTTCCTGGTAAAAAGACCTTTAATTTGATATATAGGTCGGCTAGGTTTGACATGTTCTTCTTCTTCTTTTGACTTTTTTTGCAACTACTTTGCTGCATTTTTGTCAAGAGTTTGTTATTTGTCATTGAGCAGTATTAGAAGGTTTATCTCAGCTTATCACATTGTTGCTTTGTTCTCATCGGATGTCGTCACGTCAGTTTCTTTAGCTCTGTCGTTGTCCGTTCCCTTTACGCAAGAGATTTTGTGTCTTAATTCATGTTCTTCTTCTCCTTCTTCTTTCGACTATTTTTGCAACTACTTTGCTGCATTTTTGTCAAGAGTTTGTTATTTCTCATTGAGCAGTATTAGAAGGTTTATCTCAGCTTATCACATTGCTGCTTTGTTCTCATCGGATGTCGTCACGTCAGTTTCTTTAGCTCTGTCGTTGTCCGTTCCCTTTACGCAAGAGATTTTGTGTCTTAATTTCATTTGCTGTACCGAATTTTAAATATCTCGAATTTTACACCAGCTATCTAGCATTAGGTAAATCAAGGGCCTGAATATAGGTGCTAGAATCCGGGACAATTTGCTTCAAGATCCTATTGTTACTGTTATAGTTTTTTTTTCATTTCATCAAACAATTCTTTCACAAGCTCATTGAACCTAGAGTTGAATCCTCCTCGTCTAAAACTTTAGCAAAAATAGCTCAAGTTTGTGTCGACTGAGGAAGTTTGTGTCGACTGAGGAGGAAACAGCACAGGTCTATGGCAGATCCTTCTCACGCAGATATGTCTCGGTTAGAATGTCAACTATGTCAACCATCCAACGTCCAACAATTCAAGCGACATTCTCGAGTGTCGTCACCGTAAATCTACAACACAACGCATCTGGAACGTCTACAAATTAGAAAAACACAAGCGAACCCATTTCCAACACATGAGAGAAACAACGCCCGTAGGTATATTGTGCCCGATCTAAATAAAATCCGAACATGCAG
>NW_007386472.1:0-2550 GCF_000475195.1 Diaphorina citri
TATTAGATATTTCGTTTGGGAAAAAACAAACAGGGAGCCAAAACAAACATCAGAAGAAATAACTGGAATTCTCTCAGAAGATGGATGGAAACCAAAATGAATGAGAAGTATTGTTGATGATACCTGGGTAATCCTACTACAAACCTATATCCAGAGTTTCAAAAACACCCATCCACCTCAAAATTCATCCGGATCTATCACAAAGTTATGGAATGAACCCAAAAACAAAGTTGCTTCTTAGATTGTCCTTATAGCGTAGAAGTAACTTTGTAATACATTATGATATAAAGGTAAGTACGAGTAATCATAATTTATCAATTAAAAAATTTATTCATCACGCGTTACTTAAATTGTTACTTCCCCCGTTCTCCAATCACTCGAAAATCCCAAAATAAGCACTCCGAGCAACCGCTGTGCAATCCTCTATCATCTCCCACAATTCACCAATACAATTTTTCACACAATACAAATTTTTCAAACACTGTTAGGTGTTTCTTCAACCAGAGAAAATAACGAATACTTTCATTTTTGATTACAAAACCGTTAAAAAGCTCTGATAACGGAGATAGTAGAAGGGTGGGGGAGTTTTCTCCCCTTCATTGCAGCATCAGCCTTCCGAAGTCGATATTAAACATTCCAATGACACGACGGTGTGCGTGTGTAGTGTACGTTTTACACTTCCTAAAACTTTTGGCAAACCCACTCCATCCCCTCCATCCTGTCCTTCTCTTTGAGGGGAAATTTTTGATCATCATTTCATAATATTAAACAAGAGACAATTTTTGAGAAGGCGGTATAGATAGCATTGGGAGGTCGGGGGTGGTGTGACAGTTTGGTGTGGAAAGTGCCTCGTCAATGGGACACAGGTCAGCGATCTGATTTTTGATGGAAGGTTTATTTACCTTTGCATTTGTACTTGTTAAATTATAAGAAAGGTAATTATTGTAATTTGCATTGAAATCACTCAAATAGGTAGAATCCTAAATTTTCCAGATAGAGCTATTAAAATTACCATAGAACACATTTTTAACAACTTGAAACTCATAAAAAAGTAGGAACATACATTTCCTAAAATAGGACAAATTGGCAAAAAGTAAAGAACGAAAATTTGTAAAGATACCATCTTTAACTTTTTCTTTAATCTTGATTTCCCCATTCATGCCACAATTGCCACATCAGCTTTTGTCAGTTCCGCCATTTTTTTTTTTTTTCCTTTTTCTCTCGAGTATGTCAGTCGAAATTCTACAGGAAGTTCACATTTCACGACTCACAAGACGAAGCTTGTACCCACGCAGCCGAGCTTTGAACAAAATGCTTTGTTTGTTGTTTTGTCGGGCATAAAAACAAGGGGGGTGCGGGCTCAACAACAGTAAAAGCCCAATCACACGTCCCAAAACATATCCCCGTCTCACATGACAACGATTATTATTACATTTCATTATTATGACGCTCTGTGTTTTGCCTTTTCATCCAAAAATAATGAAAATATTATTGTTCTTCCTGGCTCTTCCCCCAAGTCTTTCGTTGTCTGCTTTTCTCTTTGGTGATTCTTCTTTCTTTCCTTTTGTGTCTTTTTGAAGTTTTCTCTTTTAATGATTTTTGATGACATTACGAATGTTCAATAACAGGAGAATCGCCCCGAATTTCTTTAATTTTAGTGGTGTTAGTTGGTCATTTATTATATTATTTGAAAAATAATAATAATAATAATAATAATAATAATAATAATAATAATAATAATAATAATAATAATAATAAATTGAAATTTTTCTGTAACTTTTGAATCTATTTCTAAAATACTTCAATCCAAAATTAAATATGACCCAAGAAAACACCTATGCAAGCGATCTCAAAAGGACTACACATTTTGCAAAGAGCTTCAAAATTATTAATTTCTATGAGAGTTCATTTTGTAAAGACTTTCCCCTGTGCAAAGGCTCCATTAGAATTAGAAGTGTAATTTCATTATACTTCAGAGGAAAGAACAAAATGCCAAGGAAATTCATTATGTGCTTGAAGAAAATAATATGGCTTTCATTAAAAGAATAAAAAAAAGTAAAGGAATAATAATTATTTCAAAAAACCTAAGAGTCATGAAGAAAACAAAAGAAAAGAGGAAGGAGGGGGATAAATGGGAGGGATAAAACGATGATGGAAAAAAATTAAAGGCAAAAGAGAGAAGACTTCAAACATTAAAAACCATTGGGAAAATAAAAGAAAAATTCTACTACTGACGCTGCAAAAGTTCAACACAAATATTTATACTGAGAAAAAATAAAAGAGGAGCAGAAAGAGGAGAGTACAATAATGTAGATATAAATAAAAAAAATAAAGAGAGAGATGATAAAAGTTCTCATAATAAAGCTTAGCGAAGATAAAAGAAATTATAAAAAATAGAGCACAAAAAAGAAGAAGAATGGAAGGAAAAAGGAGTGAAAAAATGATTTGCATAGCTGTGTAGCTTAACCTAGCTTATGTCTAGTGTCCCTAATGTAGGATCACAGGGACTTTCTAAACCTGACGTAACCAGATGTTACTGTACAAAGACCT
>NW_007386473.1:0-2550 GCF_000475195.1 Diaphorina citri
AGTAACTAATGGATTACCGTATTTTAACACAATCTTACACATAATATCACAGTGTTTGAAACTGATATCTTGGTTACCAACCAATCAGATCAGTGTTAAGACATTGAATACATTTTGCTAAATCCCTACGGTTTCTACTTACCCCATTTTGAACAAGGGTTGAGAATAGATCCTTTTCTGAACAGGAATTACTCAATATCAGAGCTTATGTGGTAGAGCAGTTGAATTATCTCAGGATCTCTCTTACAAGATAATCCTTGGGCAAAGACCTCCAAGCTTTGTGGCCATCATTTCAAAGTGAAGAAGTAATCTCTAATGAAATGGTCCAATGGATAATTTCTCTTAAGCAGTTGGTTTGTAATCTTGACTAATCTTATCACAGAAATTTGAAAGAGATAACAAGAAACTTTATTTTAAAAGAAATAAATTAAAATTAAAGAGTAATCTTGATTTTTGTTTAAAATCTTGTTTTGTTAATTTGTTGTAAATCAGCTGATTTTTAAAGGGTCCGTTTACATTTTTTTACACTGTTGCCACACCACAAATCCGTTTGGCAACATCGTCATTTGTAAGCGCTGGCGCGCGAAATTCAAATATTTTTGTAAAAAAGTTTCTGCGTAAAAAAGCAAAAAATCTGAAATAAAACACCAAAAGCAAGCCTGAAAAATTGCCGGTTAAAGGTAAAAGCTCAACAGACTGCCCATTATCCATTATCTCGTAGTCCACTCTTCATATCCGTCAATTCAAGGATAGCTGGATAAATCTCATTCTAAACATCAATATAAATAAAAATGTAATCTTGAAAGGTCCATCACCAGTGCATATTCCTTGCTTGGTCCAATCTCAGGTAAAATTTTCTGGCACTTGCTTTTGCTTCCTAGCTTTTAATAACTAGGTTTACTAGGTGTTTTAGGCACCTACAACATTATTTCACCTATTCTTTGTCAAAGTCTTTTTTTTTCCAACTAAAGGTAGCTAGGTATTTCTCAGATGGTGAGACTGGTGTAGTGAGAGTATTCCAGTTTACCTATATGTACTGGTCAAGCCCTTTAACCAAAGAACGAATAGGTAGCATATGTTGGTGAGAAGTTCATTATTGAGGCATAGGTATCTACACTACAGTTAATCTATATGTCAATCAACATCACCTAGAACCCATACAAACACCTTTTGGTTTCTAGAATTGCTAGATCATGTTCCCAACACCTAAAAGGCTAAATTTTGACTTTTAAACCTAATAACATACTTGATCTTTTCAGGCCCCTTCCCCTCCAGAACTCAGGAGAATATCTAGGATAACAGGACATCATGGATGAAGACCTGGATAGTATGAGCATGGATTCCGATCTTGCCAATGACAACAATGCTCACAATGATAGTGGTGATAACAATTCTGTCCAAGAAGGTGGTGACGTTGTAGACATGGTAATCATAAGGGATGATCCAGACTTGTCCGAATTCAGATTAGTTACAACAGATAATGAGCCGGATGGTACTGAGTCAAATGAGACTGTAGCTGACAATGGTGATGAGAGTGATAACGGAGAGGAGGTCCCATTTGATATCCAGTTACCCTATCAGCATTTGGTAAGTTTTGTTTCCTATCCTCCAAGTAAGGTAAAACACCTACTCACCGTCTTCGTACCGAAAATCAGCATTTTTTTATTTAAGCGCCAAAAATAAGGAAACGTGCCATTTTTGAGAACCCCTGATAATTTTAAATGATTTTTCAGACGATTTGTGTTTAACTTCTCATACATCAAAATCAGCTGATGTTTGTAAACATTGAAAAAAATCAGTTTGAAAATTGTGCTTCGAGAGGAACCTACGTTTTTTCACAATTGTCTGTTTTTTCCCTTAAGAAACTGAGTTTCGTAGCTAAGGTTTGTAGACTGTGTATTGAGCTTTCAAGTGACTTTTTCATTTTTTCTGGACTTAAAACATAATTATCAATAGATCTTGGGAAATGGTTGGAAATATCTGTTTCGGGGTCCCCTGATGTCAAAAAAGTGATTTTTTTTTAATCTTTTCTCTTCTCCAGCTTGAGCTTTTTTTTTAACTTCTCTTTTTTTTCTCTCTCTCTTCCAGCTTGTTGTGCCAAAGTTCCTGATGACCCTGTGCAACTGTCCTACTGGATCCTGATCAACTTTCCCATGAGTGACTCAATACGAGTAGAGATGCTCTCTCTGAACAACGCTCTGCACAGGCTGCATCGACTGATCGACTACTTCAAAAATGTGAGTTGATAAATAGGTGATAGGTGGTAAGCCAGCCTTGTTACTTGTTAGCTTTTAAGCCCCGTTCCCACTTATCGCTAGTCGTGAGTTTCATCCGATTTTTTTTTTCCGAATGTCCTGTAGGCAATGTAATTGAAGAGTGTTCCCACTACACACGACACGATTTTTTTTCTTCTACCAAGTGGGAATGGCCCTTTAGGGTTGCGCGCTAGCCTTGAAAGCACTAGGTCGCTAGATCGATTCCCGTCCGGGGCGAACTTTATCCTAAGAGATAAGGCTCATTCTCGGAACGGTTGGCTTTCTCTTATCCTGT
>NW_007386474.1:0-2549 GCF_000475195.1 Diaphorina citri
AAGGAAAGTGTTTTAATTGAAATGTAAGACAAGGAAGAGTCCTGAATTCCTCAAGACTTGCATGTTGTGATTTTGGGGCGAAGTTTCATGGTAATGGATTGACGATCTATCGAACTCTCTAAGTAGTCTAATAGATCTCGAAGACGTCATATTTTCTGTACCTACTATTTCAACCCAAGTAGGACGGTACATGTCTATTAGGAACTGATTTGAATAGGATCCCAACTCTCGTGTGGCAAGCTAACATCCAAAGCATGACAGTCATCATGACCCTTCACATGCCAAGTAATTTTTCGAGAACTTAATCATACAGTTGAACAAAGAAACCATTTATGTTATTAAAATTCTCAACAACTGATAGATATCAATCAAACGTCATCGTTTTCATCCTTCAATTTATGTTTTTTAATCCATTAACCAGCTAAACGTATTTCAGTAGCTGTTCATATTAACACCCAGATCCCACTAGTAAAAGAGTTGAAACAAATATCTCGCGTTCTCATCTGGAGAGGAGGACAGCACTCATCCCATAATACAGGGTAATCAGAGATTATTAATGGACTACCTAATGACAATAATTGTAGAAATAAGATTGGCGGATAGTGTTGAAGTGAGAGAAATTTTAATGTAGGTAAGTAAAGGTAGGTACGCCTCTAAAAACAGTTATAATTCCATTAGGTTGAAAAGTAAAGAATCAATTAAAAGAGTTTTGATCAACTATTGTTAGGTAAATAGGTACAGTATGTAAGTAGAAAAGAGCAAAGCCCAGTTTCAAAGGTTACACCCTATAGTAGGACATTTATAAAGCAAATAATCAAAGGGTCAGACCATGGAAAAAGATTTGTATCAGATAAACATGATCAAAAGAATGTAATTTTTCAAAGCAGACTTTCCAAACTGTGTCTGTTGACTTTTCACAGTTCTACACACAAACTACAAAATAAATATGTTTTCACAGGAGGAAACCCCATCTGCTGACAAATATCAAAGGGTTAGGTGTAGATTGTGTAGAAAATATGCTACCTTCACTAGTAAAAGGGCGCATGTTGTCAATTAAACTAATGGACTTGATTTGCAAAAGATCCTTATTTGGTTTTTTTCCGCCTATTATTGGAATGTTTAAGTTATAATAGGTATATTTCTGAAATTACTTTTAGCTTTTTCTTCAAATGGTCCACCATTCCGCCTATTATTGGAATGTTTAAGTTATAATAGGTATATTTCTGAAATTACTTTTAGCTTTTTCTTCAAATGGTCCACCATAAAATATTTAAATAAATAACTCAGCTATCTCGACTATACCTACTAAGTTTACCTTTATTATTTTGGCATTCTCAGAGTAAACTCACCGACCAATACTCACAACTTGATGCTGGCAATAAAAAAAACCTCATCGGAATGTATACGAGCGATCATTTAGGTTTCATAAAACATTTAATATTCTGATCTAATGTTTCTAAATTAAAATAAATTACCTCCAACTTTTTGAAGGAATGTAACCAAGATGGGATTAAAAACTAAATATTTTCCTAAGTGTACCAAAACATGTATCCCATCATAATTAATTTACCTATGTCAAGAAAGTTTTTATAATTATTTTTCTTTGTGCAAAATTAGTAGTAATTTATGTTTGCTTTGAGTTTCCACAAAGAATGTGGCTGGATAATTGGGTTCGTAGTAGGTATACATTTAGCATTTTTTATACCTACATATTATTAGGAATTAAAGTCGCTTCAAAGCTGAAATTGAATAATGTTTACTTTTTTAATTTCAACTTCGATCTTTTAATCAGATTTATTGCAATCATTAGGAAAAGAAATTTTGTCTTCTTCTGCAAATATTTAAGAAATCTAGAAAAGCTTGATATTTCGAAGCATAAAATTTAAAATGGGTAAGTAGTTCGTTGTCTATCTGATCAGGTTTATCTTTCATGTATGACATCTGGAAAAGATTCATGTTTCTAACGAATTATAAAACAAGGCAAAATGGACCTCTATAAACGAGAATTCAAATCTCCGAACCTCTGTAAACGAGAAAATGTCAACTTTTTCGATCTTTGTCTGTTTTTTCAAACTGTAGCGCTTCGCGAGCCTCTATAAAGGAGAATTTTGAATTTCCGGACCTCTCTAAACGAGAAATTGTTCTAACTTGTTTAAATCTGTCGGTACATTTCATGAACGTGTCTACTTCACTATTCGACTCTACTAATAACCTCTATAAACGAGAAAAAGTTATATGAAACCTCTTTAAACGAGAAACTCCTTAAACGAGAAACCTCTTTAAACGAGAAAAATGACCTAGTCCCTTGGGTTCTCGTTTATCCAGGTTCGACTGTAATGAAAATACATACATAAATAATTAAAAGCCGTCTAAAAAAAATCAACCTCAATCGTGATTTGTGGTGAAGCTATGTAATTGCATAAGTGCGGGATCCAGCGCGGGATCCCGCACTTATGCAATTGAAGGGGCACCATAGGTATTTATCACCTAAACCCCCGCCAAAGGTGACTGAAACTCTTTCTTTGCGATTTTCTTTCTATTTGAAGTAA
>NW_007386475.1:0-2548 GCF_000475195.1 Diaphorina citri
CTCGCTGTCTTGATAGCAAATAAATTACCTTTGAATACAATTTTGGCCGAGTTTCAAGTAAACATTGTTCAGCCAGTCTGGTCCCGGCCTTGTGTGTTCTCTACCTGACCATTACCCCCGTCCCATTTCTCTGATTCTCCCTTGTGTTCCCTCTTTGTTTTGCTTATCCTTTCTCTCTCTTTCTCTCTCTCTTTCTTTCTCTCTCTCTCTCTCTCTGTCTATCTCTCTTTCTCTCTCTCTCTTTTTCTCTTTCTCTCTCTCGATCGATCGAATTCCCTCTTTCTTTTTCATCTCCCTTGCTATGCCTCTTTTCTTTGCTTATCCTTTTTCTCCTTTTCCAATTGCCTCTTTATTTTCCATCTGCCCAACTCAGTCGTACAGTGATTAGCGCGGTGGACTTAGGATCTGGAGGTTGGTGGTTGGAGATGGAGTCCAAGTCATGTCGTAAAATTTAGCGTGGCGATTGGAGAAGGACATTTGTGAAAAGCATTCGTTTACAGTTCAATTTCTTTTCCCCCCTTATATTCTCCCTAAAGTTCCCTTTTTCCTTTGTTTTTACCTTTGAAATCCCTCTTTCCTTACCTTCTTCTTCGTCTTCCCTTTTTCCTTTCCCTCCCCTAGTGAGTAGTTCTCCCTTTTTCCTTAGATTCTACCTTGATTTCCCTCTCTCCTTTCCTTCTCCCTCGTCTTCCCCCCCTTTCCTTTACCTAGTGAGTCGTTCTCCCTTAGATTCTACCTTGATTTCCCTCTTACCTTACCTTCTCCCTCATCCTCCCTCCTTCCTTAAGGTTCACATCAGGAGGTTAATGTTTCAGTTTCAGAGAAGATAAATCAGATGTGACAAATGCTTTTTTTTCTAATATCTACTACTAGTCCAAGGTCCATTACTTCCACTAGGATCTGGAGGTCTGGTACGGCACATCTCAAACTGTTCCACATACATATTATAGATATGGATATACGTATATACATACACATATTGTTCCATATACATTAACCGGAGATGGATATAAATACATAGGTACATATATTGTTTCATATATTAACCGGTGAAGGTCGGAAAGGTCACAAGACCTCTGCAGGTCCGCACACTGACCTCATCCGCCTTCCTAATGTCAGCTGTGGAGAATTCGTCAAAACTACAGGATGGGTCTGGCGATTCCCGTAACAGAGCTTCGGATGGGGAAAGTCCTCATAATTATAGTTAATTAGTAATATTATAGTTATTACCATTACCTGACCGTGAACGACTCGCGACTGAATAATTGACCACTTTCAAGAGTATGAATCAAAGGGGAAATAATTGACTAGAATCTAGATTGTATAAAACTTTTAGTTGTTTGTATAAAAATCAAGGGAAATTAGTTGATATCAGACTTGTTTGGTAGTGGTTTAACGTCACCCTCTGCTAAGGCTTTTAGTGACGGGGTTTTACCCTCCATTCGGCAACAAGCTACCATCCTCCTCACATCCTCACCCAACCAGAGTGAGACCGGGAATAGCCAGCATCAAAATCATTATATCAGACTTGTTTGGTAGTGGTTTAACGTCACTCTCTGCTAAGGCCTTTAGTGGCGGGGGTTTTACCCTCCATTCGGCAACAAGCTACAGCCTCCTCACATCCTCACCCAGCCTGAGTGAGACCGGGAATAGCCAGCATCAAAATCATTCTGATCATATGGGATGCTGCAAATTGCTATCAGTCTGCAATGGTCATTTGGGAATTTTGGGATGGAAGCTCTTCGAAATTGAGTGATTCTCTAATAATATTGACGGAAATATTTGTCAATCTTGCACCATTATTGCGGCTTGCTTTCTCTGATATTCCCCTCTTGTGACTGGTTACTGGTGTGTACATTGTACATACACCTATGATGGTAGACTGGTCACTGGTTCACCCTGACAAAGACCAAGTTCAAAGCACCACGTACACACGATGGTCCGGTCTTCTGAATGACCCTAACCTAACGTACATTATCATCATCGTTATGCCCAACGTTAGCCCGTTGGATCGCTAGGGGGTCAGACAAGATTAAGCGAAATTTCCTTTCGGAATTTAAATCGATTCTCCCTTTTCTTTAATCCAAATTCCAGAGACAAAGAGCCCTAAAGGTTGGGTTAAGCTTTTACGAATCTAAGAATCCAAATACCAACCTTTCACTCTGACATAATGGTTTAGTGCAAACGCTACCACAACACCTAGTGGATTGATCCTGTCTTTTTCGCTCTTCGAGTTCGGGAAGATCCCCAATATTGAAGTTTGCCCTATCAAACCCCTTCAAAAAAGTACCAAAAGAGATTTCGTCTGGTCCACATACTGTAGGGCCAAAGACAATTCAGCTGTACACAAAAAAGACATTTGCATTCAAACTCCTTTTTGTGGTGCACTTGGTTTAGCACCTATTTAGAATGTTTAGATGGATATTCATCTGGCTATCTCCTATCTCGTCTTCCTTCTCTCTTCGATTTCGGGACGATAAAACCGTTACAGTTACAGTTCCCACTATCAAACCTCTTCAAAAAAAAAAAAAAAAAAAAAAAAAAAAAA
>NW_007386476.1:0-2548 GCF_000475195.1 Diaphorina citri
GAATTTTATATAGAAATTGACCATTGTACAATGTACTTCAATGTATTTTATGTGCAAATAAAACATATTCTATTCTATGACAATCGAATAAGAGGACTTCGCCCAATAGATATAAGACCTATAGACTTCTTTTTTTTTTATAATAATAAATTTTATTTTTCAATAAGACAGAACATAATATTTACAATGAAGGAGAAGAGGGAGGGGGAAAATGGATTTAAGACAACATTTTAGGGTAAGTGTACCATTTATTCGCCCACTTAAAAAACGTACCATTTATTGGCCCACCTGCCCACATAGTATATTTTTCTAATTTTTTGTTTTTATGACTACAATTTTTGAATAGCACTGATTCGATAGCAGTCTTTAAGCCCTGTTCTTGAAATTGGATCTTGAAAAAGTTCGTCCAGTTCAGACTTATGTGGCGTATGGTACAGGTGGGCCAATAAATGGTACGTTTTTTAGGTGGGCGAATAAATGGTACACTTACCCTATATTAAAATAGAAAAAAAAATCCTTTTTTTCCACTTTCTTTAATAGAATGAATGTCCTGTCCTTGTTAATCTGAGAGAGACAGAGAGAGAGAGCGAAAGATAGAGGAGAAGGGAGAGAGAGAGAGGGAAAGAGAGAGGAAAAGGGAGATAGAGAGAGAGGGAAAGAAAGAGGGGGGGAGAGAGAGAGAGAGAGCTGAACGGTATACCTCAATGAACATTGCATTAACGCGGTGTTCTTTTCTTTCTTTGTTTTGTTTTTCTTTCTTTCTTCTTCCTCTTCTTCTTCTTCCGTGTTTCTTTCTTTGTTTTTCTCTCTCCTAATGCCTTTTTTCTCTCTCTTTATAACACAAGAATAATAATAATAAAAAAAGTTTTCGTTCTCTATTTCGGAGAAGAAAAAAAGTAGAGAAGCTTACAGTGGCGTGGTTAACTACATAGGTATCTACCTATAATATGGTTACATATTATCACTAGGTAGGTACCAGACATTAATCTTATTGTCTTATTCACTAGTTAGGTATTATTTGGTAGGTAGTTAGGTACTTTATTCTAAGAGCACTTAGCATATTTGCGTTATGCTCTCACCTCTCTCTCTCTCTCTCTCTCTCTCTCTCTCTCTTGTACGTATGTACGCTATTATTGTACATAGGTAGTACCTAGGTATGTTTTTTTCATTATTATTTTTGGCATTAGTAATATGCCCTTTGGCCCAACCATACTTACGACTATGCACATAATGTGTACATACTAAGTACTTATACACATAGGTATGGCTACATAGTATGTACCTACTTACATAGTCGGAAGGTACTTAAATGTCAAACTTTATGCGATATTTCATGTCTAGAGGTATTTCTAAACACCTATAAGTAGTTAGGTACTTTATTCTAAGAGCACTTAGCATATTTGCGTTATGCTCTCACCTCTCTCTCTCTCTCTCTCTCTCTCTCTCTCTCTCTCTCTCTCTCTCTCTCTCTCTCTCTCTCTCTCTCTCTCTCCCCCCCTTTTTGCCTCCCACCTCTCATTCTCCTTCTCCTCCTTCGCCTGATCTTTCTTACCCTCCGTCTCCTCCATCCCAATTCTACTCCTCTTCCTCATCCTCTTTGTCCCTTTGCTTTCTTTCTCCCTTCACCCTCATCCTTACCCTTCTTCATCCTCCTCCCCCTCCTTCTACTCCTCCTGCTTCTTCTTCATCTTCTTCTTCTTCCTCTTTTCCCATGCATTCTTCTTCTCCTCCCTCTTCCCTTCCCTTCCTCACTCCCCCGTGGAAACATTAAAAACATACCCTCTCTCTTTCTCTTTCTCTCTCTCTTTCTCTCTCTCTCAAAAAAAAGTTTGCCTCTCTCTCCTTTACATTACATAAATCACAAGAGCATAAGTTTCTTTGCTTTCTATACTTACTTTTACTTCTTTTTTTTACATCTTTCTCTTCTTCCTTCTTCTTCTTCTTTTTCGTCTCCTTATTTTTCTTCTCCTCTTCTTCGTCTTTTCTCTTTTCATCTCCTTTTTTTATCCCTTCTTCTGCCTCTTCTACTTCTTCTTGTTGTTCTTCTCTTTCTCCTCTCTATCCTCCGTCTTCGCCTTCTTCATCCTCTTCTTCCTCTTGTTCTTTTTCGTCTTCTTATTTTTCTTCTCCTCTTCTTCGTCTTTTCTCTTTTCATCTTCTTTGTATCCCTTCTTCTGCCTCTTCTACTTCTTGTTGTTCTTCTCTTTCTCCTCTCTATCCTCCGTCTTCGCCTTCTTCATCCACTTCTACTTCGTCTTTTTCTTCGTGTTCTCCTCCTCCTCTTTTTTCGTCGTCTTCTCTTTTCTCCATCTTCTCATTTTTCTTTCCCTCATTCTTCCTTCTTCTTCTACTTCTTCTTCTTCGTCTACTACTTCTTCTTCTACTACTACTTCTTCTTCTTTTCCTTCTTCTTATTCTTTTCCTTCTTCTTATTCTTCTTCGTCGTCTATTTCTAGTTCAACATTTTTTTTACGAGTTGTTTCTCTTACTTTCCGCCCTGTTTCATCTCTCTCTCTCTCTCTCTCTCTCTCTCTCTCTCTCTCTCTCT
>NW_007386477.1:0-967 GCF_000475195.1 Diaphorina citri
ATGAGGAGGTGGGTAGCTCTTAAAGAAGTCTCATTTTCCTTTTCATTCATATCTAATGTTCTTTATCTTCAGACGATAACCAAGTCTTTACAAAGGAAAAACATTTTCTTTGTAAAGTTTTGGGGTTGGGGATTTTCTGTGTTTACCACAGGGTTCACAGACCCCCTGTAATACAAAAGAGTTCTAAATTTAGGACCGGAACCACATTCAACTACAAAGAACAAGGGATGCTCATCTAATAGCCATAGATTATTATTATTTTTTTCAAGTTTGGTCCTGTTCCCGGACTTTTATTAAACAAAACATTGAAACATCAAACAACAGTCTTGCTTTTTGTTTGTTTTGTTTTTTACTGTACTTACTGATAGGAAGTAAAGTCATGCAATCGGCTGAAATTTTCGATGATCATTGATCAGTTTTCAGTGTCTGTTCTGATTGAGAAAAAACCCCAGTTCTGATTGAGAGGCTGACGGAAAACGCCGAACCTGTCTGTACACGGGAAAAGGTGAAGAAAAGGGAAGATTTTTTAGTGTTATTATTATTATTTTTTTTTTTGCATGCTGAATCCCCCTTTCTTTAGCATGACTCAGTATACGAGAAACTATTAATTATTTTTCATTCTCTTTCATGTCCATTTGAATGTCTTTCATGTGTTTTTTTAACATATTATCGTGACAAATTTTGTCATCACGGACGTTAAAACTCAAGCATTCTTTTTACGATGAGTAAGATTAATTTGTTTGGAAATTAGGAATGATGAAGAGGAGACCCAAACCACAAATATTTTTTTTTTTTTATTACATTGAAAAACTATGTTGAACTCGTCAGTAAAAAAAAAAAAAAAAAAAAAAAAAAAAAAAAAAAAGGGGGCAAAACCCTTTATGCGGCGGCCGCCGTCGCCTCTTAGATTGGGTACGTGGATTCGCGATATTATGTTTGGTGATGACTCTCAAACGAGGTGGTTAAG
>NW_007386477.1:1010-2547 GCF_000475195.1 Diaphorina citri
TCTACATATATTTTTTTTTTTACCAAACACCAAACCCAGAGGCAGAAGTAGTAAGGAGTTAAAGGTTTGTGTTTAATTAGAATGAGTAGGGCATTTTTCTTTACGACTCAAAATTGCAGGCACTACTGTTCTTAACACTGTATTAGCGGAATTTTTTTTGAACCGTTTCATACTCCTGTACTTTGCTCCTTTACTTTTTAATTACATTATATCAAAGAACATAGACTGCAAGTACGATTTCTTTCTCCCGCCTAGGTCGTACGTTTTTTTTCGTGATTTCTTGAGAATGGGTAAAAGAAGGCGGACAAAGCGGCACAGGCCTGGTCCAAGCCGCAAAAAGCAGTCGTGAGAGTTCTAAGAGTTAGTCTTGACCCCAAAAAGTTAAAAAAATTTTTGAAACCCTCAGAAAAAAAAAAAAAAAAAAAAAAAAAAAAAAAAAAAAATGGTGACAAACTCTCAGTAGTGGTTTGTATTAAGCGCTAGGTCATGGGTTAGATTCCTGCCCGGGGCGTATTTTATCCTTTCTCCTATCCTGTCTTCCTTCTCTCTTCGTTTTCGGGACGATAAGACCTCGGCAGTTGCAGTTCCCTCTATCCGCACTTTTTAAGAGGGTTGATAGAGGGAACTATAACTGCTGGGGTCTTATCGTCCCGAAATTGAAGAGAGAAGGAGGAGAGGATAGGCCAGCCGTTCCAAGGACGAACCTTAATTGTTTAGGACCCGGTAGGGAATCGAACCCGAGAGCTCTGGTGTGGAAACCTAAGGTGAAACCTCGTAGGCCAAGGAGATGGCTACATCGCTACATAGTGTATGAATGTGATACCTCTTCGAGCGTGGAACTCTTTCCTTATCTATATGAATGGACTGGATTTAGGGAACTTTTATGCATGTAATTTATACTTTCTTATGTAAAAAATGTGCTTACCTATGTAATTTATATTATGTAGAAATAAATACATAAATAAAAATCTCATGCGTGCCTGCTCTGTCTGCCGCCTACTGCACATTAACGATGTAAACTGCATAAATCCATACTGGTTAATAAGTAAGGTAACAAGACTTGGCACATTTGCTGGCAAATCCATTAACGCTGTTCGAGACTTGTGTTGGCCCAGATTTCAGCTTTTGTGGTTTCCGCTGAGGCTATGGGCTTGAAATTGAAAATCTTGAAATATCGAACTCTGAAGGCCAAATTCTAAAAACTGATTCCTACCTGGTTCGTTTTCTAGGGTTTTAAACGTCACTTTGTAATTACAAATTGCATTCATTTATCATATACATATGTAGCTAGGCCATCCCTTGCTTTTCTACGGTCACCCATCGATTCATTGTCCTTACTCAGCGCAGCTTAACAAAATTGGAAATTCCTTGAAATTTGGCCCCCCTGAATTATCACATCATTTATCAGCCTTGTGTAACCTGGAAGAGTTGTATGCAATTGCAAATATGTGCAATGTTGGGTTTTGAACTTATGACTTTTAGCATCCAGTGATCTTTTACGGTCACCCGTCCATTCATTGGCCTTACTCGGCACAGC
>NW_007386478.1:0-764 GCF_000475195.1 Diaphorina citri
AACTGCCTCATAAAGGTAAGGTCCGGTGCCAGAATGGACGCGTAGACGCGAGACTTTGAGTAGCGCGTAGTCGGCTGCAAAACCAAACCTATGGAAATGACATAGAGACTGTAGAGCAGTGGTTCTCAAACTTTTTTGCATGGCGCCCCCTTTGGGCATATTCTCACCTAAGTAGGTTACCTATTTATAGATTTTATGAAATAACAAAACGAACCAACCTCAGTGGCTCAAGCAGTTAGCGCGGGAGAATTTCAGAGCTGGAGGTTTATGGTTCGAATCCCTCATAAGGTAAAACAGCAGTGATAATAAGCACGTATCTCAAGACACTAGAGTTGGAGACTAAGTACCTGGTTGGTAATTTTGGTATAAATTTGATTTTTTTTATAGGAAAAGCTCGCGCCTCCCCTGATTTGTCTCCACGGCCCCCAGGTTTGAGAACCTGCTGTAGAGGGTGCTCGTCTATTTCCATAGGTTTGGTTTGTGCAGCCGGACAACGCGCTACTCAAAGTCCCCGCGTCTAGAGTGCAGTATTATACCGCCTAAAGTGCCAGCCTAGTGCGCTGTGAGAGTGTCTGGTGCTTGGTAACGCTAGTTGCGGGTTGATTCCCACCCGGGAGGATTTTCATCCATAAGTTCCTGACAGGATAGGTTTGTCCTCGGGGGAACGGCTGGCCTTTCTCATTATCTGTCTCCTTCTCTCTTCACTTTCGGAACGATAAGGACCTTGAGCAGTTACGGTACGAGATCCCTCTACAAACTCCTAA
>NW_007386478.1:1875-2547 GCF_000475195.1 Diaphorina citri
AATGCTATATTATAGAGTCGAGATTCCCGATATAGAGTTCAATATTGGAATGCCGGAACCCAGTCACCCGATTAGGCTGCCGGCACCCTAGTTTTTTTTTCTCAGTGCGTTATCTACCACTTCTTATTCCACAGCACACGGGCTTCTGTCCGTCCTGAAATCGAACCCAAGACTCTCTACTGAGGAGCGGGTTGAACTATTGGACTCCCTGGTTAACGCCCTGAAGACACCCTCCGAATTGGATGAGTTGTTGGATAAGAATGAACTATTAGTGGAGGTGAAAGCTTATGCCACTCATCTGGAGGAGACAGGTGAGATTCACATCCACTAATTTTAACTTTAAAAGATAGGTAGGTGAGTTCAGCAACCGCGAGTGTGGCTAGTGACTGGATAGATAGATGACTAATTCAATGTAGTTGGGTTTACCTATAACAAATTTTATCGAAGGTTTGATAGAGGGAGCTGTAACTGCTAAGGTCTTACCGTCCCGAAAGCGAAGAGACAAGGAGGACAGGAAGAGAAATGCAGATACAATGGCCGGACAATACCTGCACTGACGTCATTACACACTATATCGACGTGGGAGGAGCCAAACCTATCAAACAACGGCCATACCATGTTAACCCAAAACTGCAGGCTGTTATTCACCAGGAAGTGGACAAAATGTTGGCA
>NW_007386479.1:0-2547 GCF_000475195.1 Diaphorina citri
CAGGGTGGGCCCGAGTTATAGAGGAAAGATCGGGGGTTGTTTGATTATATTTCCCCATCAGTCAGAGGCGTAGCGTAACTCTAAGTTGGGGAAGTACCGCTTCCTTTCCTTGCTACGGGTTTTTCCCAAAATCCCCCACTGGAGTACCACTTGTTGAAAATACTCAATGATTCATGACCAAGGCCACAAAATGAGTTTAAACTCGATTTAAGTTTACCCCTCCGATTAAGCAATCTGATTGGCTGAAAATTTTGAAATGGAGGAGTTGCAATTGGGGAAATATTGTTAATAAAAGGTCGATTCCTACGTAAAAAGTTGTGAAAAATCCAAATCTGAGGTCAAAACTCCGAAAAAGTAACTTTAAAAGGTCGAAAATTCAAATTTTAATTGCCGTTCTAATTAAAAAGTTCAAAGAGTTGTGACGTCAGACTTCGCATCAAAATGTGCACAAACAAACGAAGCGAGAGTCATGAATTATGACGTCATCGCCTACGGGAGCGTATGCCGTGACGTCAAACTTCACAAATAAATAAAATCATTAACAAACCAAATTGTCTCAATGTAAAAAACGAAAACACAATGAAAATAGCGCAAATTTGGTAACCGTGTGAACAGGCCCTTGCGCACATAGGTAAACATAGAGAGAGCGGGAGTTTTTGAATCTTTTCAAAAAATTTTTTACAACCATGTCTTTCCAACTTTTAGATTTTTACCCCCAGATTTATATTTTTCATATTTCCATATATAGTTTTAACCTTATACCTTTCTGTGATCTCCTCTAGTCTTCTGTGTTCAGTGTACCTCGTTTAGTGTTTAGTGTTTCCTGTAGCCCTGATGATGGAGGGAGTGCCTCCGAAACATGTCGGCTTTTAATAAATAAACTGTAATAATTCTTTGAAGTTCTGCAAAATATATCTGCCTTTTGGTTCTCCTTATCAAAATAACAATAATAATAAAAAAAAATCTAGTTTTCACACATATGTACCTACGATTTTTTTTTTCTTTTCTATTAACCAAAAATCGTAGAGAGTAAATCCAAAGGACTAAATCAATCTTATGTTTAACATTACGTAAGAGAAGACTAGAGTACTAGAGATAGACACTTTGAAACAAATCAAATAATACTTTTATCAAGCAGGAAATCCCATCTAAGGACACACACTAACACTTCAAAGGGTGTTCCTCAAATAGGGGATTTTGCAAATTTAGTAACACCCTGTATATGTATATACATATGTGTATATGATGTACCTAGGTAAATAGATACATAGGAGACAGGTATGTAGGAAAAAGAAAGGGGTAGAAAAAACACATGATATTTTTCTTAAAGTACAAAAAAGTTTAATTAAAAAACTCTTGGGGGTTTCCGAAAATCCTGTCTCCCCCTCTTGGCTTTATTACAGTGACATTTCGTTCTGTATTCTCAGACATGGAGAACAAAAGTTTGGATTAAAATATATCTCCGCCATATTTCAAATGTACACGTACATACGTAGGAGCTGGAATTCAAATGCTTACATACACCCTTACGTATGTACTATGAAGTTATAATGTAATACTTGGATATAATTTTATCTTTATAACGAGATCCCTAGCATAATATAAAGGCGTAATTTTTCTTATACTGCGTGCTCTAAGCTGGAAAATACTCGTGATCATCAAAGGAACTATTAGACACAACTAGTTTGTACTCCAGAGGTCCCGGGTTTAGTGCCCGGCATAGTCAAAATTTCTTGGGTTTTGTGCTTGTAGGTCGGGGTGTACTCGGTTTTTAAGGGAAATCAAGTAGGTAGTGTTTTGAACGAGTAACAATCCAGTGTCGACATCGATCGACGAATGATCAACTATGTGTGGACTGTGAACGCAGATTAATAAACCATACCCATAATAACTGTGAAAGGGCTCTCTGCTTCACCACAATTGAAGATTATGACTCACAATTCCAGGTTAAGACTTGGCCTTACCTTCCTAGGTTGAAACTCGTATTTGACACAATGCTGGAATCCTTTGCCCTTGATTTTCATTGAGGTCAGAACCAGACAGTTGCCCACGAAATGGGCAGTGTAGCCCACGCCCTTGCTGGTTTTGAAACTGAAACAGAAAGGCCGTGGTTATTAGACGCTGCAAGATTACAATAAGTAAGGAAAGAGTCATTCTTATAGGTATGTAGGTTAAGATATGATTGTTTGTTATTTAGTTCATAGTTCTGACAATTTTATCACTTTGACCATTTAGAATTTTAGAGAAACCCTATATTTGACCGAACGAAGTGAAGTTATCCTTGGGCCCTGTTTCCACAGGGTACGGTACGGCCGTTATTCCGAACCAAAATTCCGCTATTTAGGGCTATACAGGGAAAAGGCTCAAAAGGAATTAGCGCTTCTCACGACTTTACCTTTAATAAACAACACAGTAGGTACACCCAGTAGGTATTAGAAACAACACAGTACACGGTGTTTACCTGCCGGGATAATAAAGTTTAATCAAAAACAACACAACTGTTCATTTGATACAAATTAACCCAGGGTGGGCCCGAGTTATAGAGGA
>NW_007386480.1:0-2547 GCF_000475195.1 Diaphorina citri
AAAGGGAAGTAGAGAGATGGGAATACATGGGAACAAAGATAATAAAAAGGAAGGTAGAGTGTCAGAGAGAGAGAGAGAAAATGTACAAAGATAATGAAAACGAAGAGAGGGAGAGAGAGAGATAGAGAGAGACAGAGATTCAAAAGATAAGGACCACAACTTGTGTAGCAGGTACTTTGCGTTGTTAAAATGTTTCTCTCTCTCCCTCCAGCTTATTATCGCTCTCTCCCTCTCTCTCTTCCTCCTTCCTTTTCGATCTCTCTCCCTCTATCTTTTTCTCTTTCTCTCTCTCTCCGGCTTATTATCAGTGCACCTTTGTATGTAGGTATTGTTTCCCTTCCTCTTTCTCTCTTCCTTTTCGTTATCTCTCCCCCCCTCTCTCTCTCTCTCTCGCTCTCGCTCTCCCTCTCTTTCTCGCTCTCTCTCTGTTCCTTTTCGTTAGCTTTGTACCTATAGGTACTTACCTACCTATCTATCTATTATGGTATTTCTCTCCTTTTCCCTTTACCTTCTAAAGAGTATAGTGAGAGAGAGAGAGATAGAGATAACGAAAATGAAGAGAGAGAGAGAGAGAGAGGGAGAGAGAGAAATATAACGGCTAGGGTCGAACCCGAGACCTCCTGTTTACCAGGCGGGCGCCTTGACCAATATGCCATGGAGACAAGTGGACTTCAATTCTAAAACAAAAAGGTTAACCCACTCGTATTCAACAGTGTTGGAATCTCGACTTGACGCCTCCGTAGAAACTGAGTACGCACTTTGTGCATACAGGGTCAAATTGGGTTAATCTCGACTCACTGAGGCCAGAAGGTCAGATCCCATTAAAGAAAATGGCTTTCTTTTCCTCGGCCTTTCTATTCTTCCTCTTCTCTTCCTCCTTCTTTGATTCAAAAGTTGTGCTCCTGTAACCACGGAGATCTCATCATCCTGAAAGCGAAGACAGAAGGAGGACGGAATAGGAGAAAGCGAGCCGTTCCGAGAACGGACCTTATCCGTTCAGGATAAAATACGCCTCGGGCGGGACTCGAATCCCCAGAGCTTTCAGGCCAGAAGGCCAGATCCCATTAAAGAAAATGGTTTTCTTTTCCTCGGCCTTTCTATTCTTCCTTCCTCCTTCTTTGATTCAAAAGTTGTGCTCCTGTAACCACGGAGATCTCATCGTCCTGAAAGCGAAGACAGAAGGAGGACGGAATAGGAGAAAGCGAGCCGTTCCGAGAACGAACCTTATCCGTTCAGGATAAAATACGCCCCGGACGGGACTCGAATCCCCAGAGCTTTAACAATGGGGGCGTTATCGCCCCAAGATGGAAGAAAAGGGGAGAGGATACGAGAAAGCCAGCCGTTCCGGGAACGGATCTCACCTGTTTGGGGATAAAGTTCGCCCCGGACGGTTCCAGTATGAACTTTTTCAAGTCACCTTTAAATATCAACTCCATACCCGGTGAATTAATCTTGGTCATGATACACCCTAGGAATGTATCACACTTAGCTGACTCAAAACCCACCGTGTATGGACAAATGAAACTGTCAGAAGACATTATCGAATTAACAATGGGGGCGTTATCGCCCCAAGATCGAAGAAAAGGGGAGAGGATACGAGAAAGCCAGCCGTTCCGGGAACGGATCTCATCTGTTTGGGGATAAAGTTCGCCCCGGACGGTTCCAGTATGAACTTTTTCAAGTCACCTTTGAATATCAACTCCATACCCGGTGAATTAATCATGGGCATGATACACCCTAGGAATGTATCACACTTAGCTGACTCAAAACCCACCGTGTATGGACAAATGAAACTGTCAGAAGACATTGTCGAAACTGTCAGAAGACGGTTCATGATTATCTAAGAAGATAGGGTATCCAAGGAATTTTAATTGTGTTGAGCATTAAATGCTTGTCACAAATGTCCTTCCTCGCTTGATAAACTACGCTAAATTTAATGACTTGACCGAATTAATCATGGGCATGATACACCCTAGGAATGTATCACACATAGCTGACTCAAAACCCACCGTGTATGGACAAATGAAACTCTCAGAAGACATTATCGAAACTGTCAGAAGACGGTTCATGATTATCTAAGAAGATAAGGTATCCAAGGAATTTTCTAATTGTGTTGAGCATTAAATGCTTGTCACAAATGTCCGTCCTCGCTTGATAAACTACGCTAAATTTAATGACTTGACTTGGACTCGAACCACCAACCTCCAGATCCAGAGTCCACCGTGCTAACCACTACACCACCGAGGTTGGTAAGATAAGGTGTCCATTAACAAGGCAAGCGCGGTACCCACCAAGCTAACAAGGCTGGCAATCGTCCACCTTTTCTATCGATGAGTTTCGGTCCAGAGGTTTTCCAAAACACCCTGTATTAGAAGACCAGATGGCAATCGTCCCTCTTTTCTATTGATTTATGTCGGTCCAGAGGGTTTCCCAAAACACCCTGTATTAGAAGACCAGACGGGCACCTTCAAACGGACGGTCAAGTCTCTTATACGTCTTCTTTCTGTCAATGTCGAGGACCTCACCTTAAAATAATAATAATAATAA
>NW_007386481.1:0-2546 GCF_000475195.1 Diaphorina citri
ATAATAATAATAATAATAATACACAAACACAGAATTTCATCCGCGCTTCACTAAAATTATCAGACCGAAAAAATGGAGAAATATGAGGAAAAAAAGTCGGGAAGTGTGGGGTAAAACTATACATGCGGGGGGTAGGGGGTATTTTGCACCCCGTCAAATCTGTCAGAAGTGAATAAAGAGGTAGTATGGGGGGGTTGCTAGAGTAAAAAAAATGTACCTTTGGCCCTCAGGAACACCTTGCTTGGGGTTCTGTCAACCCGGGGATCACTAGAATACATTTATGCCCGGTTTTACCACTGAGAGCTTCTTTGACGTGTGTCAAGGATTTTCTTTGCCGTCATCCATTTGATTTACACAGGCCAGTATTTCAGTATTCAGTAATAAATGTTATTGATTGTCTGAAAACTCTCTGTGGTAAGAATGTAAGATCGGGCATTAGTGAATCCTGATATCCTAAACCAACTTGTGATGGAAGACACTTCCTAGGATAAAGATGGGATAAGAAATGATATTCCAAGGGAGTTAAAACTGTGAAATGTTTGCATACATCTGTCCTGCATCCTGCTCAAGATTTCATTCTTGTCACAATTCAAATTCCTCAATATGCACCCCAAGTTGATTAATTTGTGTTGAACTTGATGGTATATAAATGATCTTCCTTTGATTCAATTATTTTATGTCACTGCCGGGATTCAAACCGCAATCCGTTTGGTTATGAATCCAAAGTACATCCATTATCCGGCCTCCTCATTTCCAAGCAAACCCTGTATTACTCTATTGTTATGAGAATATGTATACCTCGTCCCTTACATATTATGATGGAACCCGAAAATACCTTAGGTACCTAGTGAGATTAATTAATGAACTGTTTATAACTGATGGGAGTGCAAGGGAGAGAGAAGATGGGAGTGTAAGGGGGAGGGAGAGAGAGAGGGAGGGAGAGAGAGAGAGGAAGGATATGGTGGCTGTGTTATTCACACTCTTCACATCATACCCCGTGAAACGAAAGAAGGAGAGAGAGAGAGAGAGAGAGAGAGAGAGAGAGAGAGAGATACATGGGAGAATTTAGGTAGGTATACACTTAGGTTATTTTAATACCCCACAAAAACAGAAATGTGAAAAAAAAGGCCAAGTTCCTGTCCAAAAATGTTGGCCCTTAAAAGTGGTGAGATCAGAAAATTAAGGCCAAGTCTGCATTCCCAATTTTTCGTGTCTGCTGAAAATGCTCTAAAATAAGCGATTTTCAAACCGTTTTTTCTACCCCTTCCGGTAAAGCTAGAACTTCGTATAGGTTAACATATGGTCCTAAGGAAGTAACTTTTAAGGCCCGACATTTTTGGACAGGAACTTGGCCTTTTTTTCACATTTGTGTTTTTGTGGGGGATCTCACTCCTTTTTGTTATTGTTATTTTTGTCATGTCATGGTAGTATTAGATATCAACATAATATATGTACTACCATAGGTTCTTAACTAAGCCTTTAGTCAGTAAAAAAGCGGTCGAAATGTAAAAATACGGTCAAACACCAATAACCGTTGTTCTGGTGTTAATGAAAGAATTGAGAGAAGGTTAAAGGAATTGAGATCCAGCATTTTCAGCAGACACGAAAAATTGGGAATGCAGACTTGGCCTTAATTTTCTGATCTCAACTACTACCATATGTACTACCATAGGTACTTAACTAAGCCTTTAGTCAGTAAAAAAGCGGTCGAAATGTAAAAATACGGTCAAACACCAATAACCGTTGTTCTGGTGTTAATGAAAACTAATATTTGGGGGGTTTTAGGTATGGTTTTGGGGGGGTCTACTCTCATAACTTTTTCGATATCTCTAACCGTTTAGTGAAAACCGCCATAAAGCGGTTATTTCCGCCTGTGGGCGGAGCCCAATGCAACTTTTGCCGATTTTCAGATATTTCCCTTTACTTACTCATCAAGACCTACCATCCTGCCAAATTTCAAGTATCTACGACATCGGGAGCAACTTTTGCCGATTTTCAGATATTTCCCTTTACTTACTCATCAAGACCTACCATCCTGCCAAATTTCAAGTATCTAGGACATCGGGAAGTGCCTCATAATTTTGATGAGTGAATCAGTGAGTCAGTCGTAAAATAAGCGATTTTCAAACCGTTTTTTCTACCCCTTCCGGTAAAGCTAGAACTTCGTATAGGTTAACATATGGTCCAAATTTCGTGACATTACATTGAAAATTGACGGAGTTATGATATTAGGGGTAAAAATGCGTCGAAATGTTTCGTGTAATACGTATACAACTATACACTATACACACTGGCGTGCTCAGGCCGGAACTTGGCCTGGCGCATTGCCGTGCGCCTAGATTACGTTGAAAAAAAAGAGTCTCTTATATTTTACCAAATTTTGAGCAGAGTTTTCTCTCTCTCTCTTCCCCCCTAAAAGGTTACAACAGGAAATAAATAGGTACCTATTAGACATTATGTACATACATAGTATTAGTAAGTTGAACATGGCTTAAAAGTCTTGAAACTTAAAATTTAACTCATGTTCTCGAGACAAAAGCAAATAG
>NW_007386482.1:0-2546 GCF_000475195.1 Diaphorina citri
TGATCGATGTTGAATATTTTGTACTGATTGTTTTGATTGTTTCTTATTCTTATATTGGGAACTTTGAAATTTATATATTTTCTGGCCAGTATCATAAATTTTAAAGAAAAACCCTCTTAGAAAATTACAGAAATGGCTAGGTATGATTTTGTCAGTTGTTCCAATTTTTCACCTGTGTGTAGTACTGTGTTTGTAGTCTTAATAATCCTCTTGACTCCGATAGTAATTTTGCTCTCATTTGAAAACGACAAATGATATTGATCTCGTTTTTTCACCATTGTATTTCAATTTTTACGACGTTTTCAAAAGTGTATTACAAAAGGGGGGTTCTCATTTAAAAAAAAAAAAAATAAAGTTGCCCCCCCCTGGAGCCACTGGCAGAGATAGAATTCTGAGAACCACTGCAAAAAATGGTTTTTTATGAGATATAACTATATACCAAATTTCAGATTCCCATCTTTAGCCGTTCAAAAAATATTCAGGGGTCCCCGGACTTTTGAAACACTCTGTAGAGGTTATATAAGTTTTTCCTTTCTATTAACTTCACTCTTATTTTCCCAAATCCAAGATTTTATGCTTGAGCCTGGTGACCTGAACACTTGAGTGTTTTATTTCGGTATTTAACACACCATGTACTCCCTGTAGAAACAAGTGAATAGTGAAACTCGATTTCTACTGCCTACTCGATTCGCCAAAAATTTCGGTGGTCAGTTTTTACTTACCTTAAAATCAAATTTAAACTTTTTTTAGGAAAAAGAAAAAAAAATAAAGTTGGCCCGCCTGGAGCCGCCACTAGCAGAGATAGAATTTTGAGAACCACTGCAAAAAATGGTTTTTTTATGAGATATAACTATACGCCAAATTTCAGATTCCCATCTTTAGCCGTTCAAAAAATATTCAAGGGTCCCCGGACTTTTGAAACACTCTGTATATCTAATATATCTATTTGCTAGAATCCAATAAATTGATCAAAGTAGCCTCCGTGGCCTTGTGGGTATCACATTAGGCTTGCACACTGGAGGTTCCGGGGTCGATTTCCGACGGGGTTGAAGTTTTTCCGGCTCTTTGCTTGGAGTTCGGGGTGCAGTCAGTTTCATGTGGGCAACTGAGTAGGTACTTTAATCGAGTGGCTGCAAAAAATTAATGATTTGATTGGAATCGAATTGATTATTTTGTTGTAAACCTTATGCTAAAATAGGATGTTACTAAAATGTGTTGAACATTTTTGCTAAATTTCAACATTTTCACCAAAAATCGGACAAACCATATGATAGGTCCCGGCGGGGTTGAATTTTTTCCGGCTCTGTGCTTGGAGTTCGGGGTGCAGTCAGTTTCATGTGGGCAACTGAGTAGGTAGGTACCTACTTTAATCGAGTAGTGACCAGTGGCTGCAAAAAATTAATGATTTGATTGGAATCGAATTGATTATTTCGTTGTAAACCTTATGCTAAAATAGGATGTTACTAAAATGTGTTGAACAGTTTTGCTAAATTTCAACATTTTCACCAAAAATAGGACAAACCATATGATATGAGAGTTACGGTCAAACAAACAAACAAACATACGAGACAAACTATGCACCTACGTGAGCGTCAAAATCCAAAATCGTTTAGTTAAAACATGGAACTCGCTTCTTTTGGTAAATTATAGGTACGGTCAAACAAACAAACAAACAAACAAACAAACAAACAGACAGACATACGAGACAAACTGTGCACCTACGTGAGCGTCAAAATCCAAAATCGTTTAGTTAAAACATGGAACTCGCTTCTTTTGGTAAATTAGACCATGTGATTGTAATATACTCATCAGAAGTGTCAGACCATTCAGGTCTGTTGTTTGAAATTTAGGTCTGCCGTGGTGTTGTCTAGAGTTCATCCAGAAGACCGAGAACTCAACAACCCTGAGGGCGCGTACAGCCAAGGTTCTTCTTCAAGTCAACGTTCTGTAAAGCTAGGTACCTACCTACCTGCTGGGAGACTATTAGGAGACCCACACACATGTGACTAGTGGCCTCTGGGGAACTAACCAAGTTGCTTTGATAACTTTGAATAGCCCAGACATCTGAAGAATGGTATCAAGTTGCCTAACTATAGATAATACCTATAGGTATCTAGGTACCTGCCTATATCTATTGTTTATTTCTATTAGGAAGATATGTAGGTATAATTAGGTTCTCAATAGCTCAATTTACTGTTTTCCATTCAAACAACAAGAAATTCAAAATCCATCCCAAGATCCCAAGTTGCAATGTTGATAACTTTGATCAGTCCAGACTACAGAAGAATGTTATCTTAAGACTGAAAAAAGCATTTCCATTAGCAATACCTACCTACTTATTATTTGAGAATTGGACCACAATTATAGTAGGTAGGTAGTAGCCTACTGTGGGGGTAAAAGGACTCTCTTTATAGTATTATTCAAGAAGTAGGCATAAATAAGCACAAGCACTGTTATTGTTATTAATAGGGAGACCCGGGTTCGATTCCCGGCGGGGTCAAGAAATTTGTATCATGCAAATGATTGATTCCGTGACTGGCCGTTAC
>NW_007386483.1:0-2545 GCF_000475195.1 Diaphorina citri
CAGATTGGTAAATTTACACTTTGTAAACACTTCGCAATAAGAATAACACAATTCTGACGTTATACGCTATAGTTATAGACGTTATAAGATAGGTATATGGTAAATATTTGAAGAGATGATTAATAATTTTTTACACATACATTTATTATTTACATGATGGTTATTTAGCTCATTTTCGTTTACTCATACGGCGTAGATTAATTTTGTTTATCTACCGGATATTTAGATAAATTTACACTTTAAAAACACTTTACAAACACGCTCGCTTTTTCTCACCGAGTCAATGAATCACACTGAGTATGAGTACTTGCTAACAGTTGCTGCGGAGTGGCCAGGTATAATATTGAGGTGATCCACCACGCGATTCCATTACCAATCTGTCATTAAAAATTCGGCAAAGGGAGATTTTGAATTTCACCATAAAAAAAAACTAATAATAATTAAAGCCAGGTAAGGTAATTTAATAAACATGATTTAATTTTTGTTTTTCAAAAAATGAGGGAGGATAAAAACTATTTATTTGGAACAAGCCCAAATTAATTTGGCCACATTTTTTCCCCTCACAATGGTCTTTTTTTCCTGCATAAAAATATTTTTGCTCCCCCATTGTACAGAGTCAAATCGTGATGGGTAGCTTTTACTAGAAAGGTTCAAGTGCTGTTACTACCGCTTTTTTGCTGCGTACTTACTTATCGATTTTTTTTTTTCTTCACTCTACGCATAATTTTTTGACATAAAGCTTTTTTGATAAGTTTGACAAGCATGATTGATGCTAATAACTTTCGATTCTTTTTTTCCTGGATAAAAATATTTTTGCTCCCCCATTGTACAGAGTCAAATCTTGATGGGTAGCTTTTACTAGAAAAGTTCAAGTGCTGTTACTACCGCTTTTTAGCTGCGTACTTACTTATCGATTTTTTTTCTTCACTCTACGCATAATTTTTTGACATAAAGCTTTTTTGATTAGTTTGACAAGCATGATTGATGCTAATAACTTTCGAACAAAGAAGTTATTTGTATAGTTCGGGCACTTAATCGTTTTATAAATAGGTAAAAAAACTATTTATTTGGAACAAGCCCAAATTAATTTGGCCACATTTTTTTCCCCTCACAATGTTCTTTTTTTCCTGGATAATAATACTTTTGCTCCCCCATTGTACAGAGTCAAATCTTGATGGGTAGCTTTTATGAAAAGTTCAAGTGCTGTAACTACATACCGCTTTTTAGCTGTGTACTTATCGATTTTTTTTTCTTCACTCTACGCATAATTTTTTGACATAAAGCTTTTTTGATAAGTTTGACAAGCATGATTGATGCTAATAACTTTCGAACAAAGAAGTTATTTGTATAGTTCGGGCACTTAATCGTTTTATAAATAGGTACAAGTTGAGTGCATATTTTTGTAAAAGGACCTCCCTCCCTACCTTCCTATACTAGTAAGAACAGTCTGTCAAAATAGTTTTCGCATGACTTCAAGCCTGGTGGTAATTTTATTGAACTATTAGCTATTCTTGTCGATCCCTTGGTGGTACAAGTTGAGTGCATATTTCTGTAAAAGGACCTCCCTCCCTACCTTGCTACTGGGTAGAACAGTCTGTCAAAATAGTTTTCGCATGACTTCAAGCCTGGTGGTAATTTTATTGAACTATTAGCTATTCTTGTCGATCCCTTGGTCAGTGGATGCGTCAAAACTACCTTGAATTTAGTTTTTCTTACCTTGTCTTTCTCTGCACAAAGAAGTTATTTGTATAGTTCGGGCACTTAATCGTTTTATAAATAGGTACGTACAAGTTAAGTGCATATTTTTGTAAAAGGACCTCCCTCTCTACAGTCTCTACCTTGCTACTGGGTAGAACAGTCTTTCAAAATAGTTTTCGCATGACTTCAAGCCTGATGGTAATTTTATTGAACTATTAGCTATATTCTTGTCGATCCCTTGGTCTTGGTCAGTGGATGCGTCAAAACTACCTTGAATTTAGTTTTTCTTACCTTGTCTTTCTCTGGATATCTACCTGTATGTATCTTTAGTTACACCTATTCTCAAACAATATTAAGACAAAATTTCATACCACGGCTGCCGGCCGAGAAACCCACGCCCTCCTGATTATCAGGCGAGCGTCTTGACCACTACACCACCGCGCCGAGGTAAAGCCCGATAAGACCCTAAATTTAATTCTAGCATTTCTAGTTGTTGAAAACGTTGCCTGTCATACACTCAAAAAGCCTTTGCAGCACCTGTCAATTCAGACGGAAAAGGGTTACAAGCTAATAAAGTTGTGGTGGCATAAAAATTATGATGCTTTCAAAAACAAATAGGGGGAGGAAGGAGATGAAACACCCATCTATAAAAAGAATAAGAAACAAAAAGGAAAGACCGATCGGTTCCCTTGGAAAAGTCCACAAAAGTGCACGAAACTCGATTCATACGAAAACTAAAGATACATACAGGTAGATATCCAGAGAAAGACAAGGTAAGAAAAACTAAATTCAAGGTAGTTTTGACGCATCCACTGACCAAGGGATCGACAAGAATAGCTAATAGTTC
>NW_007386484.1:0-2544 GCF_000475195.1 Diaphorina citri
CCAACTACATATGAAACACTAATTAAAATAAAATATTCGAATAATTAACTCAAGAGACCCGAGTGGACGTGTCTCATCAGATCATCTCTACTTTTCCACATTCCTCCGCTTTTGGAGCAAAACTTTGTTGACATTTTTTTGCGAAAAATGTTTCTTTATTGAATTTAGTTTTCTCTGGAAAAGTTACGTCGTTTTTCCGTAATGACACACTCATGAGTGGCTGGGACATCAGAGAGATAAATCATCCTCACTTTTCACTTTGTGACGTTAGATTGGAATTTTCCATTACGATCCTCTTCAGAGACCGGCCATGAGGTTTCAACGAATCCAGAGTGTGTTGGGTCGACAGAAATCAAGAAGCTTGAAAAGGGTGAGGGATAAGGAATTTTAAAGTTGACCAGAACTATTAGGTGATTTAGTTCTGAGTTTCTGAGGAAATAAATTAAAAATCTATTAGGTCTCCAATGTCTGCTCTATTATTTCATTTCTAGGATTAGGATATAACGAGTCTTGCTAGATGCTCTAACTCTGAACAGACTTTTCTGATACCTCTGAGTTACTCTGAAAGTCCAAAACTTTCTCGATTTTGAAGTGAGACCCTTGCTTTTGCCTCGGTAGCGTAGTGGTCAAGACGCTCGCCTGGTAAACAGGAGGGCGTGGGTTCGATCCCAGCCGAGGCATGGAATTTTATAACCTTTTCTGGTCTCGTGTGGGACCCTTTTTTCAAAGAAACCTTTGGTGGCACTCCCTATGGATTAGAGTTTTCTTCTATAATAAATTTAACCCCTGTAAAGCACTTCTACACTAATCCAGTGATTTCCAAGCGGTATTTTTTAATGTTATAGGTATTTTTAATTTGGTCTACTTTGTTTGTGAGTTTCGTCCCTAGAAATCTTGTGCTACCCTTGGGATAAATCCACAGTACGCCCTCCTTGCGCCGTTTGGGGATCACTGGATTCGACTGTCGTATCTTGTGATTATTAAGCCGCTGTTGTGTGTGATTAAGATTATATGTATTTTGGGATGGTCCTTGTTCAGTGCTCGGTACCGAACGTGTTAATACTGCTGGAAAATGTCTCATTAGACGTGTGTATCTTCAACACTTTGAATCCCGAGGAGGCATGCATAAATACTCCCAGATTGATTTTCTACAAACCAAAGTATTAGTTGATTGTTGGGGGTTTTTGGATCAGTTGATTAGTCTAAAAAAAAAAAAAAGATGGGTGTGTTTGGTCTGATTCCTCAACCAAGATAAAATTAATTTAATTCACATGACAATGTAGGTTGTAGGGTCTACCGTCTAGAAGTCTAGACTCTACATAGAGTGAAGATTCGGGAGGTAGGTAAATAATGTGATCCCTCCGACACAACGCAAGACAACGCTACGTCTGTTGCAACGTTACCTGTTTCATTATGTTTTTTAATAAACATAATACGAGAACTGAGACACTTCAGTAGCATTCCCTATCTTGCTCCTATAGAAATATCTTCTTTCACCCACCCCCCCTCTCTCTTTCTCTCTCGCTCTCTTCTGATATTTTTTGACAAGATTGAAAGTATATTCAAATATAAATAGCGGATGGAGGAGAAGAAGAAGAAGAAAAGGAGGAGGAAGAGGAAGAAGTAGAGGGGAGGGAAGGGTATTTAAAAAGAGATGCCTATTTCCCCGAGTTTCATTTGTGTTTATGATCTCGTGAGGTAGGGGGGGGGATGAAGACCTTGGAAATATGGCAACGTGGCATGGCATGGCTTTTTAAAGTTTACCTAACCTTGGTTCCTCTCTTTCTTTCCATTCCTCAAGATCTTCTCTCTCTGTCTATTTTCCTTCGTTAAGATCTTCTCCTTCTCTGTTTGTCTCTCTCTCTCTCTCTCTCTTTCTTTCTCTCTCTCTCTCTCTCTCTCTCTCTCTCTCTCTCTCTCTCTCTCTCTCTCTGTCTCTCTGTGTCACACGTTCTCTTTGTCCTTGATTTTACCAATTAATTTTCTCTGATAAAGGTAGATAGGTAGGTATTCGTAAATTTGCCTAATTCTCATTTTAAGAGAGCCATTGTGGAAACGACCTTAGAGCCAGCTGAGAAAGAGAGAGAGATACAAAAAAAATGTGAGAAAAATTTGCAGATGGTGACCTGAGGGGCTTGCTGAAGAGTGAAAGGCACTAATGAAAATAGACGGGACTAGAACCAAAATTTTTCCCATGCCGGGAATCGAACCCGGGCCTCCTGGGTGAAAGCCAGGTATCCTAGCCACTAGACCACATGGGAGTGTGTATCAATCCGGGAAATTTATGCCAATAAGAACAGACAGCCGGTCTCTATTTGCTGATAAGATGGAGTGTTCCTACGTTACGTCAAGAGCTTTGGCCCGAATCCAAGCGAAAACACAAAATGAGAAGAACGGCCCGGGAAATTTATGCCAATAAGAACAGACAGCCTGTCTCTATTTGCTGATAAGATGGAGTGTTCCTACGTTACGTCAAGAGCTTTGGCCCGAATCCAAGCGAAAACACAAAATGAGAAGAACTTGTAGGAAATACAGTGTGTTTCA
>NW_007386485.1:0-2544 GCF_000475195.1 Diaphorina citri
AGAAATTTTAATGGAGTTAAAACAAAGAAATCCTCTGAGTAACACTATGGTTGCAATAAAACTCTGATTTATAATTTGGGTTTTTTAGACGTTTCAGCTCAGTGACATGTAACAAAAACCAGACCTTTTTAATCAAACTGCATGCAAGGGACTTATAAAGAGACCGGAGAAATTTCATGGGAGCAGAGTTGGGACCTTTCTCCATTTTCTCACGACCTCCTTTGTTTTTATTTAGAGGTCATTTCAGATTTTTACTTCTTCTTTTTTTTTTTACCACAGTTCTGTTGTCATTTTGTAGCACTGAATCAACTGTATAGATTAGACTCCTTTTGGTCTGTGTCGTAGCATGCCCATGCCCGTAGTATGTCTCCCATCAGAAGAGAACCTAATAAGTAGTGATGAGAGACACAATGAGCATTTTTTTTTTTTTTTTTTAGCCCTCCGGGAAAAGAACCCCGAAACTTTTGCATGGGAAAGTTACCACTGGGCCAACATCTACACACATAATCTAAAGACGTATCAGACATGGTGTAAGACCTTGAGACTTGAGAGGTATCGGCGAAAATCAGTTAAGTCGTTTGTGTTATAAATCCTCTTTTCCTTAATGTCCATGAAATCTGATGGAGTTGTGGTTTATTTTTAGTTCCGAAATGCCTTTCGATTGCAAAAAGTACCTACCTGAGCACCAAAACGGAACGTCACCCGGTTCAAAGTAGGTACTCACTACTCATTACTCGCTAACGAAGAACCCCTCTAGATCAGTGCTTCTCAAAGTTGTCACTGTAGGGAATTTAATTTTAAACAAAATCGATCGGAATAATTTTTTCGCTAGAACCAACGGTTTTCGAGATATTTGTAAAAAAAACTAAAAAAAGTCACGAAAAATGACACTTATACGCCCTTCTAGTTCCACTAGCCGTAAAGTCTCGGCTTGAGACTTTTGACCCCTTATTCAGGACACCATCCCGGACCATTTGGGCAAAAAATCAGAACTAGGTACTTCATTTTTGTCCGTCAAAAAGTCTTCGTTTCCTAGACTAATAGGATAGGAGAAAGCCATCCGTCTTGAGAACGAACCTTGTCCAGGGTGAAGTTCGCCCCGGACGGCGGACGTCAATCGAACCCACGACCTAGCGAGTGTGCCTTACACCCCAAGCTAAGAAGCGTAGCGATGCCGACGTCTTCTTCTTCTAGTCGGGTTTACACTGTTATAGTCAATTGAGGCGTGTTATACCACTGGGCTAACATCTACACACATAATCTAAAGACGTATCAGACATGGTGTAAGACCTTGAGACTTGAGAGGTAACGGCGAAAATCAGGGAGGTCGTTTGTATTTTAAACCCTCTTTTTCCTAATGTCCATGAAATCTGATGGGGTTGTGGTTTATTTTTAGTTCCGAAATGCCTTTCAATTGCAAAAAGTACCTGAGCACCAAAACGGAACGTCACCCGGTTCAAAGTAGGTACTCATTACTCGCTAACGAAGAACCCCTCTATATCAGTGCTTCTCAAAGTTGTCACCACCGCGGTACACTTCCCACAAGACTCCAATCTTTCCGCGACACACCCCTCCCAGCACATAAATGTTGTATAAGAGTAACCATAAATTCTCTTTTAATAACGCCGCAGGCCTTTTTTTTAATTTGGCCTGTGGTCTTTCTTTATCTCATCGGTCCTAAAAAAAAAATCCTAAATCTCGGCCCAAGGCGGTCTTGAGGCCTCCTTTGGGATTCGCTGCTTTAGATCTTTATAAAACAAAGCGTGAACAAATATGTTGATCGGATCTCCTTTTGATTCACCCCCTTCCCCTTCTCTCTCTCTCTCTCTCTCTCTCTCCCCCTCTCTCTCTCTTTTTTTATCTCATTGGTCCTAAAAAAATCCTAAATCTCGGCCTAAGGCGGTCTCGAGGCCCCTTTGGGATTCGCTGCTTTAGATTTTTAAAACAAAGCGTGAACAAATATTATGATCGGATCTCCTTTTGATTCACCCCCTTCCCCTTCTCTCTCTCTCTCCTTCTCTCTCTCTCTCTCTCTCTCTCTCTCTCTCTCTCTCTCTCTCTCTCTCTCTCTCTCTCTCCGAAATCCCCAAATGAGATTAGGGTTGTATAGAGTGGTGGGGGGACAAACACTTGTTACTCAGAAGGGAGCATTGACATCTTCTACTCTCAGGAAGGGACTTATGACTTATGACTAGAGGACGTACGCAGTCAGTTCAATCTAGATTTTCTACATACCACTTTTTTTTTTCTTGTAATTGGTGCATGAAATCGGTGGAATCCCTTCAAGTTTGTTTTCTTTCTTGTTTGTTCTTAAAGTTCAAGTGAAGTTATGTTCAAAGTGAAGTGCGTATACCTATATCCTATACCTACCCAAGTCGGTACTTATAAGAATTTAATCTGTCAAGAATTATAGTTATAGAGTAATAGGTATTTTATGTGTTTAACCCTGAAATATTTTTTTCATTTGTATTTATTAAAGTGTTCCTTAAATAAATAAATTCAAGTTAAAGCGCCTAATTCGAAATAATAATTACATAAAAAAAA
>NW_007386486.1:0-2543 GCF_000475195.1 Diaphorina citri
TCTTCCTTCTCTCTTCGATTTCGGGACGATAAAACCTTAGCAGTTACAGTTCCCTCTGTCAAACCTCTTAAAAAAAAAGATTTTTTTTTTTTTAAAGAGGTTTGATGGATATAACTGTAACTGCTAAAGTCTTATCGTCCCGAAAGCTCTTCGCTTATGGAAGACAGGATAGGAGAATTCAGAAAGCCAGCCGTTCCGAGAACGAACCTTAGGTACCTGTTTAGGATAATGTTCGCCTCGGAAGAAGATTCCAAAACCACCAGCAGATCAGCATACTGAATAATAAATAAATAAATAATAATAATAAACTCTTGAGTGCATGGAAGGTAACCACTAGGTGAGGTTAACGCCGGAGGCGTTCTCTACCACCTAACCCTTAGAGCTCCATTATTATGTGGTCAAACTCTCAAATAAATGAAGGATTAAATTCCATGCCTCGGCTGGGATCGAACCCACGCCCTCCTGTTTACCAGGCGAGCGCCTTGACCACTACGCCACCGAGACAGGTAATAATATGGGTTTGTACGTTATACGTTATAGTTTCACCTTTTAAAGATCTCACGCCTCACCACTGCATTGTAGAATCTTCAATCTTCAAAGATGGATAAAAAAAAAAGTAGTAATATTTTATTTTTAATTTATTGGTCAAGTTTGTTAAGGACGATTAAAATGTCCTGAATTGAATGATTGCAATATTTATAATCTAGTATTGAGTTATTAAGTTGATAATACTGAGAATCAAAATCAGTAGTCTCAATTTCGCCATGTAAGGTTATAAGCATGTTGGAAAGGTTTATATGTACTTCCGAATTTTACGTTCGATAAATCACACTTGTCTTAAAAAGACATCGGAATACTAAAGGTATAGATTTTTTTTTTTTTTTCAAGAGGTTTGACAGAGGGAACTGTAACTGCTTTGGTCTTATCGTCCCGAAATCGAAGTACTTCCGAATTTTACGTTCGATAAATCACACTTGTCTTAAAAAGACATCGGAATAGAATAGATTAAAGGTATAGAATAGATTATTAAATACTTATAGGTATATATATAATTGTAAATCTGTCTAAAAGACAGGTATCAACCGAGTTCCCTCCACTTCTCACGGTCCTGCGCATCTTCTTTCATCTCCTGGTAACTTCTCCCTCTTTTCACATCACTTATTAACCCGAATCTCATTCGTGTCTGTCCTTCTGTCTGTCTGTCTGTCTGTAAACAAAATATCTCGAGAACAGTAAGAGTCCCACTAGTTACCCTCGGTCCCAATAGTTAAATGAGAACAATTAATTTTAAACTTGGTAAGCATGTAAGCATCCTTGTATTCCTTGTACTGGTAGTACCTATCTATTCTTTATGAGCTTTAAGGTACCTACTTATTACTTAGAAGGTACCTACCTACCTACCTACCTTCTATAGGTATAGGCTGTACAGCCTACCAAACAGTAGGTATAGATATTTAGTATCTACCTACCTGATAACTATGAGCATTATCCAATAGTCAGTAGCTACAGTAGAACCTCGATTATATCAACTAATTGGGACCGAGGGTAGTTGATATAATCGAGGTTCTGTATAAAAGTTGATATAATCGAAATTCTGTATGAAACAATGAAAATAGGACCAAAATTTAGAGGTACAAAAGAACAAAATAGGGAAGAAATACCCTTTTATTTTTAAATTAATTGAATCAAACTAAAAAACAAACAAAAAACACATCTTCGATATTGTTTTTTTCGTCATTAGTCTCATTATTTGAACACTTTCGATGATCTGTTCCTCTGATAGAGTAGGATTTCCTTAAAAGATAATAGGGAAAAAGTCTGATTTTTACATGGTTTTTCGAGTTGATATATCTAATAGAGGTTGATATAATCGAGGTTCTACTGTACTACTTAGGTATGTGTAGGTATAGTAACCTATAAGTAGGTAACAATGGGTAGGTATTAGGTACTCAGGATATTGTTACGTCCTGTGACCTCAGGAGAGGTAAAGGACAATATTGTAGGTAATACCTACCTACCTATTAGAATAAATAATTAGCATTATATGTACCTACCTACACAAATATTAATAAGTAGGTAACAAGCTAGTAAAAAAGTAACGTAAAAAAATATCTGTATTGTTTTGTACAAAGCTTATGGTACCTGAGATCAATCAATGTGATTTCTCAGAAATCACATAAAAAACTATATTAATTAGTATCTAGGTATGTATGTAAATAAAGGAAGGACGGACTAATAAAGACGTAAATGAGTAATTAAGTAGGTAGTTCTATGCTTTATGTCCTTACTTTTTTTTTATTTCTTTTTTTTACCTGAGGTTTGATAGAGGGACCTGTAACTGGGTCTTATCGTCCGGAAAGCGAAGAGAGAAGGAAGACAGGATAGGAAAAAGCCAGCCGTTCCAAGAAGCCGAAAAAGAACCTTTTTCGTTTAGGATGAAATCTGCCCCGGGCGGGAATTGAACCCGCGTCCTAGCACCTACAAGGCAGACGTGCTACATTCCGAGCTAGGCTGGCTGGCCCGGACGTTTTAGCTCGCATTTT
>NW_007386487.1:0-2543 GCF_000475195.1 Diaphorina citri
GGGATTGTCGGATAGGATATTGGATAGGGAGTTGCCAAGAAACGAAGGAGGTCTAAATCTTAGTTTGTTGCAGTGTAGAAGGAGGTGTTCTACTGTTATCACATTCTGGCCTTTCCTCTCTTCAAGAAATAACCTAAAGTCCGAAACAGATAAGGATTACCTGTAGATTGTTTAAAGTCACTGTAAGCTTCCGCAGCAGACTTGCATCAGGTGTATACACGAAACTGAGATTACGGCCCGATAAAATCTGGCAGTGTGGGGCCGACACCTGAAATAGAGTAGAATAGAATTAGACTAATAAATATAAAATAAAATAGAATAACATAGCTAAGATTAGAATAGAATATATCAAATCAAAAAACAATCAAATCACAAATTCTTTGTGGTAACGCAGAGCTTTTACACAACTTTTGTGGATATCACAACATTACTAAGTAAGTGCCTCCTTTGCAATCAATTTCCACATTTCAATAATACTTTTACACTGGCAATACTGCCACTGACTGGTCGCTTCTCGATTAGTAGCTACTCAAATGTACTCACGAGGCTCAGTGCACCCCGAACTCAAAGCACAGAGCCAAACAAACTTCGAGACCTCGCCGGGAATCGAACCCGGGCTTCAATTTAAAAATATTCTACTGACTGACATGGTTGAAAAAGTAGAACTCACTTGAAATTCGAGTATGTCCGTCACATTGGAGTTAGAATAGAATAGAATATACACTCGCGAAGAGGTCATGATTAGTGTTAGATATTTAATGAAATAAAGTAGAATAGAATAGACTCATAGAGAATAGGATAAAATAGAATATACACTCGTGAAGAGGTCCCTGGAGAAGGTTTTCCGAGTGTCCTGCCGATGGTTTTTATTTCAAAATGTAGTATTTATTTTCCTTGGATGGTCATGAATCGAATTAGATTTAGATAATAGAATAGAGTAGAATCGAATTAATAGAATATACACTCTGGAGGAGGAGGAGGAGGAGGTCACTGGAGAGGGTTTTCCGAGTACCCTGCCGATGGAAATTAGCAGTTACAAGAATAAATAATGGGTAAATAAAATCAGTTAAAATACCCAAATGCCATTTCTTTGTGTTATTATACCACAACTTTGATCCTGTAGGATTTTCCAAATATCTCAATAATCCTCACATCTAATGTTTACCTACCATGCTGACACCGGTCACTATGCACATTTACATAGCTAATATTTTACTCAAGTCATCTTTAGCACTGGATACTTACAAGCAAGTATTTACAAAATAAAATAGTATTTACAAAGGATGTCTAAATTAAATAAATTCATTAATAGTGATCATTTTCCTCACGAGGCTGAGTGGAACTTCTTTTTTTTAATGTAAAAGCTATGTAATAAGGAAGAAATAATAAGAAGAAGCTCATGCAAGCAGATAAAACTTACCTCAGCAAGCAGATAAAAAGTCCAAGGGTTATATTAGTTTGGGGTTAGTCACACGCACGCGCAAAACTGCACACACTTCAGTTAGACATTCATCAGACGGTCTGACGATAATCCCCCCATTGAAGTGATTTGTTAAAACTTTCTTGGTTGCAAAATTTGTTTCAACTTTCTTGGTTGCAAATTTAATATAAACTTTCATGGATGCAAATTTACGATGGTTTGCAATTTTTTTTTAACTTCCTTGATCAAATTTAAGACAACTTTCACGGTGGAATATCGAGAATAACCTTCTCGGTTTTGCAATAAAGTTTCTTTTATAGCCTTCTTGGTCAAGTTTGTCGCAACCTTCATGGTTTTCATAAATCTACATCAAGTTTCTCGTATCCTTCAAGGCCGAAAAACAACTTTCTCGGTCCAATTTTTCACAACCTTCATGGTTTTCATAAATCTGCATCAAGTTTCTCGTATCCTTCAAGGCCGAAAAACAACTTTCTCGGTCCAATTTTTCACAACCTTCATGGGTTTCATGAATGGTTTCTTCAAATTGAATTGATCCTAAGGGCAAGGTAATACCTAGACCCTTGACAAACGGAGTGTCTTGTCTGAAGGCATGTGATTTGTTCCAATCCACTCGACCCCAAATCTTCATCAAGTTGGACATATTTTGGGAGATTTTATATTGAATGTCCATTTGAATGATTTTTTCCTGAATCGAACGTAGAATTGGACGTATTTATCCTGAACTGAACGTATTTTGGATTGATGCATCTTGGGTTTTTCGTTCGTATGCGAGCATTGGCTAAGGAGGGAAGCCGGGGCATGCGAGCAAATAATAAGAACGAGCAACTAAAAGAGAGAGAGGAAAACAAAAAACAAAACAAACAAAATGTTAGTCGATAAGTAAATTAAAAAAACAGATCAAAAACAAAAGCAAAAATTCGGGACAATCCATTGACTTTGAAGTTTCTTCAATGTCGACATTTTCGTCAGAAACTCGAATATCTTATAACATTCCAGAAAAAGAATGAAAATACAAGCCGTCCCAACTTTTTCCAATTAGATCAAAAACAAAAATTGGTGTGAAAAAATAGAAATCAAATTTCGATCAAATTTCAAACATTTT
>NW_007386488.1:0-2542 GCF_000475195.1 Diaphorina citri
ATCTACTCATCAATACGCAACTTTTGACATATCAGGCGTTTTTAAATTCGAACATTTTTTTTTTCACTCCACCCTAGTGCTGGTCATGCTAGGTTAATTATTTTGAAGTCAGGAGTGTATTAGAAGTCTATCAGTCTCGTAATTACCAACCTATTTTAAATCGCTATTTACATCTCGGGCGTGACCAACATCTTTTAACCGTCAAAATATTCAGAGTCCTTGACTTCAAAACATGCTTAATATCTAAATCAAGAGCATAAAATTAGATAGAAGTAGGCTCCTAACGAGAGCATGGGTAGACTCGAAAATCCTACACGATATATGCTGAGAAAAATATTGAGCTCATCAAAATTAAGAAAATTCGAAACCAATAAAATTAAAATTTGTAGAATTATCACACTAGTTACGATTAACAAGAAGAGGTTTATGAAAATGGAGTATGTTCCCAGAAAGGCAAACAGAAGAAGGGGGAGAGAAAGAGAGGAGAGAGAGAGAGAGAGAAGAAGAAGGTAGAAAGATATGCAAAAATAAAGAGAAAGAAGTGAGGAGAAAGAGAAAGAAAGGAAGGGGAGGAAGGAGAGGTCAATAAAGAGTAAATTGACATTTCAGTTAAGTGAACATCTTCACTGGAAAACCTAATCATTGTTGGAAACAAAGAAACTGCCGTCAGGGATTTTCCTACAAGTTGTTTTCTTTCTAACAATACTCTTCCTTACTCCCTCCTCACTCGGAGTTTAAATGAGCTTTGAACAGTAGAGTGAATCTTTCACCTCAGAGTTGAAGATTTTGTACTTCGTAGGATTCACTCAAAGACAAGATTCAACTAAGGACAAAAGGAAATGAGCCAAATTTGAAGAACCGATATAGAAATCAGTGAATAGGTATGTATCCTCTTCGTCTGTTGCCTTCTCTAAGGCGGGTAAGTTTGGTAACGGATGCAATATTCTTGAGTAACCTTTAACAACAACTCTTGGCCCCTAAGCCCTAACCCACTTTTGTAAAGATAAACAAAAGAAACAAACAAACAAACTGTTCAGAAATTACATCACTTGAACTTCTGGCCTTGGAAGTAAAAGCGAGATAAAGTGATAAATCTCTTCGAGTAAGCAAAGTGCTTTCTTGATCGGATTGACCAAAGAAAACCTTCTCAGCACAATGAATATTCCAAGTTCTTGTGAGCATGTTTACAGAAAACTTTCATTAATACAATTAAACTGTCACTTACATGTGAATTTATTAGCCGGACTTGTCTTGTCCAGGGAATCTATAGTGACCAACCCCTCTCCCTCTCTGAATCCCAAGTTGTATAGAAAGTTACTGTTTAATATTCATCCCTTTCTAATACGATAGCTTCTTCGCTTACCCAGGGGTAACTTTGTAACTTGAGAACTTTGAAGAGACTCAAATCTTGAAAGTTGCGTCTGGCTTCTAAGAGAGGGCTCATGATCACACCTACTTACCAAGCCCCGGGAGCGCGCAGCGCGATGCTTACGGTTAGAATTTCTTACGGAATAATTTAGTGCTCGTGTAGCACCTACGGAGATTTCCCGTTGGCACTTTTTCCAAATTACCTGATTGTGTTCTCGTCCCATCTATCGATACTAGACTATCATCCAATGCATTAGGAGGGTGTGATCAGTTGTTTGGACGTCTTGGAGTCAACTTTGGGATCTTCGTCCTCAGGAACTTCGGCTCTCTAGAACAGAATAAAATCAACGGGGGTGAAAAATATGGCTTGGAACAAGGTCTTGAGCCAGAAGTATGTGTCACAAGGTGATCTGAATTGAGGAGATATACATGGCATATTTATGACGAAATCAAAAGGCCTCATCTAGTTGTGAAGAGTGCGTTGGAGATTTCATCCCGAAAGATGGATGGATTCCCATTTCTTATGAACGTGAAGAGGTTACAAAAGTAGATTGAAAAGAAAGGAAAGATCCCCCCTAAGTGGTCGGTGGGGGTGGAGGGATAAGGAAGAACACAAAGTTTACATATGAATGAACTTCAGGTGGGTGGAGGGGGGGACACTAATTCGGACCCCTGGGGGAGTGTCAGATCTTATTAGACTTTGGTCAAGCGTTCGACTCTTTAGCATGGAAAGATGTTTTCCTTTATGTGAAAATACGTAACTTTTCCTAATCTCTGGTTATTTTGGGAGTTGTTTCGTTTAAGAGACTTACGAGTGGGAGATGAAAATTTTCGTCCATTGCAAATTCATGATTGAAGACTGACAATTTTGAATTGTATTTCATAATTGTAAGACTCATGATACGTATGAAAAGTGAGTTCGTACTTGAGGATCAATTACATTGTTGGCCAATGAAAAACTAGAGGAGAACTCAAAAGACAAAAGGCATGTTCGTCAATTAGGTATGGCCGATTGGCCACCTATCAATAATGTTGAGCATGTGTTCATATTTGCAACATATTGCAGGTGTACTTCTAGAAGAGCTGTTATTTTGGTCACCAATAGGACTAAAGCTAAAATATCGTTCCGACTATACATAGTAGTTTTGTTTGTAGTACTAAGTCAGAGAAGGAT
>NW_007386489.1:0-2541 GCF_000475195.1 Diaphorina citri
CATATTTTTCTTCCATTTGATTTCAGTGGCAAGCTCATGATGGCCTCATATTGAAAGTAGCCTGGTGTTCTAGTAGTGATCTTATACTATCAGGAGGTGAAGATTGCAAATACAAGGCAAGTTTTGTTTGAAACCAAACTCGTACTTTTTTCAGTCAGCGCGTCTGCTTCGATCGCGGGTTCGATTGTCGTCCGTGGCGATTTTATTCTAACCAGATATGTACTTATGTAAAACCTTAAATTTTTTGATGAAACTTAGTAAAACCGTACTTACCTCATTTATTCAAACAAATTCCGTTAACCTAATTCATTCAAAATATTGATTAGCCAGCCTAGTTAGCTTGGAGGGTAGCACGTCTACTTTGTAAGCGCTAGGTTGCGGGTTCGATTCCCGCCCCGGCCAAATTAATCCTGAACGGATAAGGTTCGTTCTCAGAACGGCTGGCTTTCTCCTATCCTGTCCTTTCTCTCTTGAATTTCGGGACGATAAGACCTCCGTTTTAATAGCTCCCTCTATAATCTCTATTCAGAGCCAATATTCATTCAATATCTCTTATTTCAGGTGTGGGATACAGACGGACGTCAATTATATTCAAGTCTAACACATGATCATCCTATTAGTTCTCTAGCCTGGGCACCAGGGGGCGACATGTTCGCTGTTGGATCTTACAACACGCTCAGACTTTGTGATAAAGTAGGGGTGAGTTGTGAACTTTTCTAAAATTTCCTACCTATATTTAAGTAATTCATTTGTTTGATAAATCAACAGATACCGCACCCCAAGAAACTCTAGAATACTCTAGATCAAAATCTAGCAACATTTTAAGCGCAAAGGGTTTTAAATAGATATAAAATTTTCAACTCAAAGATTTTGTATCTTGTTTGTGTTTGTTTCTTTGTTTGTTCTACAATAACTCGAACGGTTCGGTTCGTCCAATTTCAATGAGTTTCAGCAAAACTGCTCAACACCAAAAGGAAAATGTCTCATTAGACAATCAGCCCGTTTGGACCTTTAGGGGCTTCTCTCGCCAGGGACATTTTTCCGAGCTCTGCAGTTGACTAAATCACCTATAAACTTCTCTTTGTTTTCAGTGGTCTCACAGCTTAGACAAGCCTGACACTGGCAGTGTATATGATCTAGTGTGGTCAAATGATGCAACACAGATAGCAGGAGCCTGTGCTAATGGTAGTCTATTACTAGGAACTATTATACAAAGGTAGGTACATTATACAAATAAAGTGGGTACTGGGTACATCATCAATCTAAGAACGGAAAATTTTGGTTAGAAAATTTCTGACCTGTGCCTCATATCATCAAAGTATGATTTTGAATTTGGACGAATTAGATCGAAATATGGAATTGTAAATACTTTTCCATACTTTGGTGTTATAGGTCATTGGCCGGGATTTGAACCCAGCGCCTTCGGGTTGAGACCCAGTGCTTTTGACCACTCGGCCACAGAGGTAGGCAAGTGAGGTCTACAGTTTACTAAACTGCTTTGATCTGGTTGGTTTTCAGGAAACTTGAATGGCAGAACTACGAGGCTATACAGTAAAAGTATCTTACAAGTGTAATAGCCAATGGAAAAGCAAAATTTTGGATTTGGACGAATTAGATCGAAATATGGAATTGTAAATACTTTTCCATACTTTGGTGTTATAGGTCATTGGCCAGGATTTGAACCCAGCACCTTCAGGTTGAGAGCCAGTGCTTTTGACCACTTGGCCACAGAGGTGGGCAAGTGAGGTCTACAGATTACTAAACTGCTTTGATCTGGTTGGTTTTCAGGAAACTTGAATGGCAGAACTACGAGGCTATACAGTCCGGTAGGAAATCACTTCTGATTCGTGACGTACTGTCTGATATCAAGGAGAAGGTGGAGCTACCAGAACGCATCATATTGATTAGCTTAAGTCACGCCCATCTAGTCCTTACTCTGCCCTCACATTGCTATGTATATGCCGTCACTAATTTCAATACTCCCTGTATAATAGAACTCCGGGATAGTAACACATCCATGATATTACAAGCAGAGAAGTAAGTCCTCACACTGCTATGTATATAATTTCAATACTCCCTGTATAATAGAACTCCGGGATAGTGACCACTTTACATTACACTAGAATGAAGATCATGCTATAGTCACAGCGCAGTCTTTTTTTTTTATGATACTGACGTTGATAAAAATGTCCCATAAAGATTACACTATCTAACAAGCGTTGTTTACCCAGTTCCCCAAGGCACAGTAGAATCGAATGTGATAAACATAACTCGTATATGATAACATGATTTGCTAAATCAGCAATCAAATAACAAACACTGATCAAGTATTTTCCTCGTGTCATTGCATGTGATAGATATTAAGTCACATGATAAGTACCTACTTGTTTTTCTAATGGAATTTTTTTGCATACATTTTGGGTAGAAAAAACTCCATAAAAAAAAAAACTCATTTTTTTTTTCGTTTCGGTAAAACACCCAGTCATCGACACCCTTAAGGATTTTTTCATTTTTAATTTGCTATAACTCGTCCATTTATTG
>NW_007386490.1:0-2541 GCF_000475195.1 Diaphorina citri
GGGGGGGGCACATGAAATTGAAACGCGTAAATTAAAGCTGGAAAAGAAAAGAAAAACACAGACGGGCGTATTTTTTTTAACAAAAGTAGTAAAGGAGAGAGAGAGGGGGAGGGAGAGAGGGAGAGAGAGAGATAGAGGCAGAGAGAGGGATAGAGAGAGAGGAGGGAGAGAGAGAATATGGACAGAGGGAGAGAGAGGGAGGGAGAGAGAGGGAGGGAGAGAGAGAATATGGAGAGAGGGAGAGAGAGTAACGGAGGGAGAGAGAGAGGAGAGAGAGAGGGAGAGAGAGAGGAGGGAGAGATAGAGAATATGGAGAGAGGGAGAGAGGAAGAGAGGGAAGGAGAGAGAGAGAGGGGGAATAAGACTGAATTAGTAAGAAGGGAGGAAACGGAGTGGAACCCGATTAGGAGAAACTAGGAAGGAGAGAGGGGAAGGAATGAGAAAGAGGAGGAGTGGAGGGAGAGAGGAGTAGGATCGGATTATAAGGAAGGAGAGAGAGAGAAAGAGGGTTGAAAGGGAGGGAGATTTAGAGAAATAAGGAGTAGAATAGGACAGAGACAACGGAGCAAGAATGAAGAAAAGAAGAGAAAGGGAAGAAATTTAGAAGGGAAAGGGAAGAAGAAGAAGAGGAGGAGGAGAAGAGGAGGAGGAGGAGAAGGAGGAGGAGGAGAACGAGAAGGAGGCCTCTGTTGTCTGTCTAATCATGTCTTATCATTTTCAATTAAAAGTTTCAAGATCATAATATTCAAAACACAGCTGTACCTACCTATGTATCTCTTCTGAAGATTGATTAACAATTTGACATTGCCAGCCTGGATAGCTTGAAAGGCAGTGCGCCTTATAAACTCTAGGTCGCGGGTTCGATTCCCGCCCGGGGCGGATTTTATAATAAAGACATAAGGTTTGTTCCCGGAACGTCTGGCTTTCTCCTATCCTGTCTTCCTTCTCTCTTCGATTTCGGAACGATAAGACCTTAGCATCAGTTACAGTTCCTTCTATGAAAACTCTTAAAAGAAGAACAAAATGCCATACCTCGGGCTGGGATTGAACCCACGCCCTCCTGATTACCAGGTCTTAACCGCTACGCCACCAAGACAGATAGTTTACTGTAGCATAAACTAGGTCTGGTAAAGAACTCAACTTGAAATAAATACGAAGAAATAAATGTTTTTTTTTTTTTTTTTTTTTTAAGTTGTGTTTGGATGAAACTTACCTGATTTCCACTAGTAGCCAGAGCACTATATGCAGCTGAACCAATGGCGAACAAATGTCTGAAACACAAACAAGACGAAACTATTATTATACCTACGATTATACAAAAATACGAGTATTTATAAGTAGACAGTAGACACTTTTCACTCACAATCACTTTTTTTACTATTACAGAGATCTACATACTTTAACTATACAATTATACCTACTAACTTTCTTTCGTCCCGAGATGGTCCATTTAGTACCTATTCAGTCACCCGTTTGACCTTCAGAGCCATTAATGGGTTAATGCTCATTGAGGCTCTCAGATCCTGTGAACTGTTTGATGCTTTTTTTACCATTAAAACCAGTCTAACCGTTTGACCTTCAGAGCCATTAATGGGTTAATGCTCATTGAGGCTCTCAGATCCTGTGAACTGTTTGATGCTTTTTTACTTTTTTACCATTAAAGAAACCATTTTTTTTTTTTCATTCTTTATTAGCCCTTTCAACCCTGGTGAGACAAATGTATACTTACGGTGATAGAGTGCCCAGGATTTGACCCTCTCTAACATTGACCATGACCAGCTGACCAGTATTAATGTGGTTTTATATGAGAGTATGATAATAATAATAAAACCGGAGCAGCATAATTACATGCATTTAAACTGCATTCTTAAACTCGTATTTCATTGGGGTAGCTGCATTAAATGCATATAAATAACTGTACACCGCAGTGGGAGAGAGAGGGAGAGAGAGAGAGAAAGAGGAAAGAGAAAGGAAGGAAAGAGAAAGAGAGAGAGAGAGAAAGAGAGGGCGAGAGGGAGAAGATAGAGAGAGAGGGAGGAAAAGGGAAAGAAGAGACAGAAATGAGAGAGAGAGAGGAAGGATAGAAAACTGGAGGAAATTAAGAGGAAAAATGAGAGAGAGAGAAATTAGGAGGAAAGAAGGAGAAAGAAGAAGAAGATAATGAGGAAAAGAAAAACAATTAAAGAGAAGAAGAGGAAGGGAGGAGGTGAGGAAAAGAGTAAGTAAGAGAGGAAAGAAAGGAAAGAGAATCCGGGAAAGAGAGAAAGAGTAAGAGGGGAAAAGGAATACGATGAGAAAAGGGGAGAGAGAGTGAGAAGGAAGAATGGAAAAGGAAGAGAGAGAGAGAGACAAACAGAAAGAGATAAATGGAGAGTAAAAGAGAATGAACCAATCGGGCGGTAGAAAGGAGAGGGAGAAAGATAGGGTGGAGAGAGAGAGAGAGAAAAGAAAGAAGGAGAGGGAGAGAGAGAGAGAGAGAGAGAGGGAGATAGAAGAGAGAGAGGTAAGTCTGGTAAGTAATAAGTATACAATGTTAACCAA
>NW_007386491.1:0-2540 GCF_000475195.1 Diaphorina citri
GACATTGGGATCGTGAGATACATTCCAGATAGTCATAGGAAGTACCCAAGTACCATAGTAAGTACATGTGACTTAGTGAAATAGAATAGAATATACCGTTTATCCTGCTGGGATAGGACTTGAAAACGGGGTTGTTAGTTTCTTATTAAGGGCTTATCTTGTAAAAACAAAACCGACCTGAATTGAATCAAATACGATTGGCAACAAGCGAATCAGACTCATCCTGGTAGTATGAACAAGGGTAAAGGATATGCTTTTAATGGTATATTTTTGCAGCTTCCTACAGACATCCAAATTATTATTTCGTGTAAAGAAAAGAATTGAACAAATAAAAACGGGAGAAATAAGAATGGAGGAAAGGAAAAAAAAGGACCAAAAGGTCCTATAGAATCTAGAGCCCCGAGGCTACACGGTTCATAATATCCCAGAAAGATGATCCTAACTAAAAGTCTCGGGCTATTCTCCCTAGCAACGACAGGTGACTAGACAATAGACTAGATCCTATCCTCAATAGCGATCTAATCCACAAGGCCAGGTGTGACTGGAGAATCCATCTAAATTGAAATCCACATCCTTAGCTCTCCTAAAATTCCTACTCATCACCTGTCGCGATCATCATAACATCCAGCATAGTTACTGATGAACTTGGAACATGAAAGATATTCTCTCCAGTCAATAAAACATACGTTAGTATTTCTCATGAAGTCATCTCAAATTAGTTCCTCGACCTCGAGCAAGAACAGAAGGCACCGAAGAATCCTCCCAGAGGTTTTTCAACTTGACAGAAGGCGTACAAAGAGCAATTACTCAAGATACAAACAGAAGGCACATGAAACTCAAGGAAGACGTAAGGCAAACAACCTCAACAATGCGCCAGGTGTAAAATCCGAAGAAACGAGCAAAAAGGAAGCAACACACTGTCAAGGCAACACATTCAACTCCTGAACACCCCCTCATCCCACTACTGAAACACATGGGCCGAACAACCTCGGAAAAAAGAAAAACCATTGACCTCTCACAGTAATTATTCATGGAAAATACTCTAAACGAAACCGACTACAAAACACACATGAAAGGGCTTTGCCCCTCACATGTGCGCATCGGAGAACGATTAACGTTTGTCAAGGAAAACCGTCTAAAGGTAAACGTACCCTAAGCTCTTGCTGCACCTGAAGCGATAATTGCCAACGTTGCTGGTGGAATTGAACAAAATTCATCTGACCGGAAAAAGGTGAAAACATAAAAACTACTTGCTGCTAATGAGCTTGATTAGGATGGCCGGCGCTGTTTCCAATTAAGTATGAATATATTAAACCGTATTAACGTTTCTAATGATACCCGGGTTATGATTGGAGTGAATGTCCTGAACAGAAAAGTAGAAAGAACTAAAGCAACTGCCAAGGTAAAAGTAGAAAGATTAACGACTAATGATAACATGAAAACTACATGTGAACATGCTTATGTTTCGGGTAGATAATTCAAGACATCTTGGAAAAAATAGAAAACTAGCAAGAAATTATGGATTTATTGACGAAACCGTTCAATAATAAGATGCCCCCTCAAACAGTAAAGTTTAGGGTCCAGCGAAAATGTTTTGTAGAAAATCTTTTCCGCTCTAAATCAATAAGAAATCAATCTAGGAAACAATCACGCACCAAGCCGAAGTAGAAGAGTAATCTGTCTTGAGGAATTTTTTGTTGTCAAAGAATAGAAAAGGAACTGAACAAATCCTGCACCATCTGCCCCTAGAAAACCAGGTGTACCAAGATGCAGCTCAAGATGCCAAGCGCAATGTGCATCTTGATACTATCGCTGTAAGAAACTCTGTATTGTCTATTATGGGTACTTCATTTTTTCTTTCTATATGTTTTTTTTCATTTCACATCTTCTTCTCCTGCTTTGGAAAGTCATTTCTCGCGAGAGCAGATGTGTTCTAGGGCACGTGCCTCAATAAATAAAGACGCCCTCGGAGTGACCTAAGTGTAAGGGTGATGGGGAGTCTAGTCTCCAGTGTTGTGTTAGCTGCACCGATATCAATAGTGGGTTCCAAACTATGGACTTGGTCTTCATCATTCTGTCTATTGATAAAATCGGTCTTCAAAAACAGGCAAAGCACGAGGGCTTGGAACCACTACACTGCCGTTAAGTTGTCATAACACTTTCCTTCCTTGAGAATAAGGAATGTGAAAATTGATCAATCAGGTAATGAAAGAATATTCTCTTCAGGCAGGCACAGACAGACCAAAAGTCCGAAACATTACGTAATAACGTAATATGGGAAACATTTCCAAATTAATTATTCCGTCCATGTGCTCCAAAAAGCTCATTTTGAGAAACCCCTAATCCTGTCTCCGACGACGACGAGGAGTAACTGTTCCTCTTCTAAACAACACCATCCGCGTTTATAATGAGGTGGATGATCTCCCTATTGACCATCTGGCCACCTAGTTCATGGGTCGCGTGAGTTAAGTAATGGCCCATATGCCCTCATATTTAACCATTCAAAGTGTCAACTCTTTTCTAACAGATCTATTTCAAAT
>NW_007386492.1:0-540 GCF_000475195.1 Diaphorina citri
ACTAAAAACTGACTGACCATCGAAAATTTTGTCGATTACATTACTTTCCTTCCTGTGGGATAAGGAAAGTAAAAAAAATCGATACTTACTGAATGCTAATACACTGATGGATTCGACAGAACGTCTCGAAGATCATCAGCCTGGCATTCTCCACAAACTCATCCAGACAGGCGACCAGGAAGAAATCGTTGTCCAGAACTTCGGTGCATTCCGTGAGCTTCTCCCGAGCAGACTCGAAGTCAAACGAGACGTACAGGTGCTCGAGAAACTCCGTGATCGGGTCCTTGTATGTGTAGGATTCCTGAGGAAGAATAGGACGGAATAATAATAATAATAATAATAAAAAAATAATAATAGTGCTTATTTATACTGCTCGCATAGGACTGAAAAGTCCCTTTACTCCAGCAGTAGACTACTACTATTATTGTGGTCAAATTCTCAATTTATATTGAGGATAAAATTCCATACCTCGGCTGGGATTGAACCCACGCCCTCCTGTTTACCAGGCGAGCGCCTTGACCACTACACCACCGAGGCAGG
>NW_007386492.1:8180-11316 GCF_000475195.1 Diaphorina citri
TTCTTATAAAATGTAGATCAAAACTCTCCTTGGACCAAAGTTCGAGAAATGTAAGGTTCGGCCGCTTCTTAGCGCTATTCAGAACACAAAAGTAAGTCCTTACCGTTTTTATTATTATTGGATACTAGGTATCCAATACCTAGTTTCCAATAATAATAAAAACAGTGAGAATAATGTTAATACATAGGATGTCTAATATAAACCTAACGAATAATCACAAAAGTAAGCCTTTCATTTTTGGATGTCCATCACAGAAAGTAATCAAAAATCAACACGTTCGCTCCGCACACCACTCCATTAACACGTTGACTCACCTGTTGAATGACCTTGACCAAATCCTTGAGGGCGTTTCGCTTGGATCGGTTGATGATGACCGCTGTCGCAAGATAGCGCAGAATGTGGGGGCACATGGTTTGGATGGCGTTCAAATAGTGAGGCCGGTTCAGGAACATGTCGATAATGAGGTCACGACCTGAAAAAAGAATTTAGTAAAAAAAAGAGGTTTGATAGAAGGAACTGTAACTGCTGAGAGTGCTGAGGTCTTATCGTCCCGAAATCTAAGAGAGAATGAAGAAAGGACAGGAGAATTATAATGATTCTTCAGGAGATTTCAAAGATCCTTGTATGTGTAGGATTCCTGAGGAAGAATAGGATGGAATGAGGAGCCGACAACTAAGAAAAGTGGTGATTGGGATCATACACAGAGTCGAGAGTTGAACAGGCAGAACATTTTGGAGAGGTCTCGTGAATCGACCTGGTTTAAAACCACAACGATGACGGCTGTGATGATTCAGGGCCAAAGTTTCGATAGAGAATTAGGAGCCAACAACTAAGAAAAGTGGTGATTGGGATCATAAATATACAGAGTCGAGAGTTGAACAGAGATAGAACATTTTGGAGAGGTCTCGTGAATCGACCTGGTTTAAAACCACAACGATGACGGCTGTGATGATTCAGGGCCAAAGTTTCGATAGGTAATGATACTAATGATTAATGATGATATGTAATATGTCAAAATATATAATACCTGAGTTAGACTGCGGGCGTAAAGAGACTTTTCAGTCCTATCTCAGCGGGATGAACAAGGTAAATTCTATTCTATTCCTGTCAGGGCGGAGTTCGCCGTTTTCAAAATTTTACCTTTAGCCCATTCTATTCCTGTCAGGGCGGAGTTTGCCGTTTTCAGAATTTTACCTTTAGCCGAAGGTAGCTCCAAATTTGCAGAGAGGTTTCTTATAAAATGTAGATCAAAACTCTCCTTGGACCCAAGTTCGAGAAATGTAAGGTTCGGCCGCTTCTTAGCGCTATTCAGAACACAAAAGTAAGCCTTTCGTTTTTGGATGTCCATCACAGAAAGTGATCAAAAATCAACACGTTCGCTCCGCACACCACTCCATTTAACACGTTGACTCACCTGTTGAATGACCTTGACCAAATCCTTGAGGGCGTTTCGCTTGGATCGGTTGATGATGACCGCTGTCGCAAAAAGTTCGAGAAATGTAAGGTTCGGCCGCTTCTTAGCGCTATTCAGAACACAAAAGTAAGTCCTTACCGTTTTTATTATTATTGGATACTAGGTATCCAATACCTAGTTTCCAATAATAATAAAAACAGTGAGAATAATGTTAATACATAGGATGTCTAATATAAACCTAACGAATAATCACAAAAGTAAGCCTTTCATTTTTGGATGTCCATCACAGAAAGTAATCAAAAATCAACACGTTCGCTCCGCACACCACTCCATTAACACGTTGACTCACCTGTTGAATGACCTTGACCAAATCCTTGAGAGCAATTTTTGGATGTCCATCACAGAAAGCAATCAAAAATCAACACGTTCGCTCCGCACACCACTCCATTAACACGTTGACTCACCTGTTGAATGACCTTGACCAAATCCTTGAGGGCGTTTCGCTTGGATCGGTTGATGATGACCGCTGTCGCAAGATAGCGCAGAATGTGGGGGCACATGGTTTGGATGGCGTTCAAATAGTGAGGCCGGTTCAGGAACATGTCGATAATGAGGTCACGACCTGAAAAAGAAAAAAAGAATTTAGTAAAAAAAAAGAGGTTTGATAGAAGGAACTGTAACTGCTAAGAGTGCTGAGGTCTTATCGTCCCGAAATCTAAGAGAGAATGAAGAAAGGACAGGAGAATTATAATGATTCTTCAGGAGATTTCAAAGCCTCAATCAAGGCAGGACGTGTTTGTGTTGGGATTTTAAGCGTTTAAATTGGTCGAGCCGTTTTCTAGTGGAAAAATCTGGTGTGAACATCACAAGACTTTCCTTATCCTATTGAATGGTGCTTATTAGGGTGTTCTGTTGTAACATTTACAATATCTCTAACCGTTTAGTCGATATTGCTGAAAACCGCGAAAAAGCGGTCAAAATACCGCCAACCGCAGCACCTATTTTAACCAAACGTTTTGTGTTGCATCCTTGTCACATTTGAAATTCGTTACGAACTGCGAATACCGCGAAGAAACCGCGAATACCACGAACAAGTCGCGAGTACCGCGAAAAAACCAAGAATACCGCGAAGAAGTCTTTAGCTTATACCGTTCCCGAGATATTGTTAAATTACACCGAAAACCGCCAAAAAGCGGTAAAATGCCGCCAACCTTTGCACCGGTTTTAACCAAAAGTTTCGTGTCGCATCCTTGTCACATTTGACAGCTATATACAAAATTTCAAGTCTCTAGGTCTTACCGTTCTCGAGATATTTTGTTTACAGACAGACACACACACACACACACACACAGACAGACAGACAGACAGACAGACAGACAGACACACACACAGACAGACACACACACACACGGACCAATGGCTGAAACTTTGGATTTAGGCTCTAGGGACCTAAAAACTGACCATCGAAATTTTGAACCGATTACATTACTTTCCTTCCTATAGGATAAGGAAAGTAAAAAGAGGTTTGGTAAGCTGTTTCCACACATAGTCGACCCCGTTGATCGACGTCGACTGAAAGTACTCTCCCTCGACAACATAGATTCACCTCGTCGGACGACCATCGATCGACTATGTGTGGACACAGCTGTAGAAGGAACTGTAACAAAGGAGAACTTATCGTCTCGAAATCGAACAAGTCGCGAATACCGCGAACAAGTCGCG
>NW_007386492.1:19536-20112 GCF_000475195.1 Diaphorina citri
GTATAGCTGAAAACCGCCAAAAAACGGTCGAAATCTGTCCAAAAGCGGTCAAAATACCGCCAAGCGCAGCAACCATCTCAACCAAACGTTTTGTGTTGCATTTTTGTCACATTTGACATCTACATACCAAATTTCAAGTCTCTAGTTCTTACCGTTCTCGAGATATTTTGTTTACAGACAGACAGACAGACAGACAGACAGACACACAGACAGACACACAGACACACACACGGACCAATGGCTGAAACTTTGGATTTAGGCTCTAGGGACCTCAAAACGTGTTTTGGCACTAAAAACTGACCATCGAAATTTTGACCCGATTACATTACTTTCCTTCCTACAGGATAAGGAAAGTAAAAAAGGACAAAAACAGGTCTATCAGCGTGACAGACAGATAAACACAAACATGCATGCACATATAGATAGAAATTTTCTCAATGTGATTTTTGAGATAATTGGTGCATAAAGTGTAAGAATAACTAAAAATTTCAGGATAAGCTACAAACCTTTGACATGATTGAAGAACACAAACAAGGACCAGTGAATGAGCCAGGTGCGTTGCTGAAGCAAATGAAG
>NW_007386493.1:0-2538 GCF_000475195.1 Diaphorina citri
CTCGGTACCTGCCTCGGTGGTGTAGTGTTGAAGACGCTCGCCTGGTAAATAGGAGGGTGTGGGTTCAATCCCAGCCGAGGTATCGAATTTCATCTGAGAATTGGACCACAATAATAGTAGTATTTATTTCTTCGCATTAGGGCTTACAAATTTACAGAACATATTAGGTACATATTTACAGTAGGAAGCAGACGAAGAGGCCACTCTTCTAGCTGTTGACTGTCATTATGGAGCTTCACAAAGTTACTGACTCTTCAAAAGATCATCTTCTGGAATTCCCTTCCCTTAAGGGAATTCGGAATAGAATTCTGTTCCGGTTTGAAAGACAAAACAATACTAGTAGGTATGCAAGAAAGGTACCTACAGATGTGCAAGCTGTAAAATGCATTTTGTATTTCAGTTTAAACAGGTGTGAAACTTCCAGGTGCATCATGCCTTTTGTTTTTTTTCCCCTGTTCTTAGGGATTTTTTTTCAGATGGTCACATTGGTCATCCACCTAACATGGTAGTGGTTGAATTATCGACTGATCGACGGTGACACCTGACACTACGTCAAGGGTTGCACGTAGGTAGTTGATCTAATTACCTACTTATGCCCCTGAGGTACCAATCTCTATTTATAGACTTATTGACATGGAGATATCTCTAGAAACTCTAGATTCTCTAGAATACACGTATTCGTGAATAAATTTCTTGAGGGTAAGGATGACACATTCCGAATTCCAGTAATCTCCACTTTATTATTATCGAAGCAATTGATAACTATTTTACTTGTATCGAAGCTTAAAACATCAACCTAATTCTATACGATGAGCAAGATGGTCAAAAACAAAATTGTGTATTTGGGCCCGAGTAAATTACCCTGTCCCTGTTCTTAGGGATTTTTCTTCAGATGGTCACATTGGTCATCCACCCAACATGGTAGTGGTTGAATCATCGACTGATCGACGGTGACACTACGTCAAGGGTTGCACGTAGTTGATCTAATTACCTACTTATGCCCCTGAGGTACCAATCCCTATTTATAGACTTATTGACATGGAGATATCTCTAGAAACTCTAGATTCTCTAGAATACACGTATCCGTGAATAAATTTCTTGAAGGTAAGCATGACACATTCCGAATTCCAGTAATCTCCACTTTATTATTATCGAAGCAATTGATAACTATTTTACCTGTATCGAAGCTTAAAACATCAACCTAATTCTATACGATGAGCATGCAAGATGGTCAAAAACAAAATTGTGTATTTGGGCCCGAGTAAATTATTATTTAACTATCAGAGTATTTAGGAATTAATAAATACCTATCTATAGTAACTTTTGTATACGAGTACTACAATAATATTAAAGAATATCAAGATCGCAGTTGGTTGCCATTATATACTTCCAGGTTCCAGGAAATAAACAAAAGAGGGTGTATCTCAACTGGGTAGTAACTTCGATAGTATACCTACGTAGTGTAGGTAAAAGCGTACAATAATATTAAAGAATATCAAGATCGCAGTTGGTTGCCATTACTTCCAGGTTCCAGGAAATAAACAGAAGAGGGTGTATCTCAACTGGGTAGTAACTTCGATAGTATACCTACGTAGTGTAGGTAAAAATGAGTCGTACAAGTAAATTATTGACAGAATCTTCTAAATATCCCCAAGGTCTACCTCACCTAACAAAATACCTACCAAACCTCAATCTAAATTCAGCGATGATCGTATGATAATGTAAAGAGAAACTTGAAACAAACACACTCGACAAAAAACTACCAGTTAGAATTTACCAAAGACAAAGTAAGTAACACTTGTTGGTTATTGGTGTTTGAAAAATAAAGAAATATATTACTTACCTAATAAATGAAAGAAGAACTTTAATCCAAATTAAAATCCAATAAGTACCTGCCAATGTAGCATGTGATGGCCCGCATACAAATGGAAGTAGGAAATCCCTGGTATAAATAGTCCTGGCCCAGTGTACCTATGTATTTCTTGGCGCAGTGTAGGTATCTTTCTCATTTGGCTTAGTATTAGACTATTTTAGGTAGGTACTTCGGCAACTATTGTACCTACTACCTAGAAATTGGAAGATACCTATATTCGTTGCGCTTTATTCATTTTCATTTTATTTGCCAAGGTAACATGACCTATCCTAATATTATGTAGATAGGTACCTATTTGCCTATGTCCATAGGTTCTCTATAATCTGGCAATTACCTAGGTCGTTATTGGCTAGTGCATGGTTCTTCATCATTTTACATCAACAATTTATTATTACCTACTTAGCTGCTCCTACATAATATGTACTCACACTCGTACACAGGTACCTACAACAAGGTGGGTACCTAATGGATTTTTATCCAGCTTTCAAGCTGAACAACAACTAACGTACATATTATGACTGTACTTATATCTAAAGATCATGAAACATTGAAGTTAAGCACTCTTGACCGTAACGTGTATCTGGATGAGTGACCAACTTAGCGCGCTACATTGGAGTGTTGGTAAATAAATACTTACCTATCTACCTACCTACTCAGTTAATCAG
>NW_007386494.1:0-2538 GCF_000475195.1 Diaphorina citri
CCCGGGCGGGAATCGAACCCGCGGCCTAGCGCTTACAAGGCAGACGCACTACCAACTAAGCTGACTAGGCTGGCAGATGGATATTTGATAGAAGTTTAAAGTCACTTTATAACTGCTAAGGTTTTTCGTATCGGAGGTTTTAACCTCCATTCGGCGACCCGCCTTCTCACGTTAACCTCACCTAGCCTGAGTATGGCCAGCAGCATGGGATTACCCATCCGAAATCCGGATACAAACCACGCGCAACTGTGGTTAACCTTGGTGATCCGTTGGGAGGAGGAAGAGGATACTTTATAACTGCTAAGGTTTTTCGTATCGGAGGTTTTAACCTCCATTTGGCGACAAAGTACTCACCCGCCTTCTCACGTTAACCTATACCCAGCCTGAGTGAGGCCAGAAGCATGGGATTACCCATCCGAAATCCGGATACAAACCACGCGCAACTGTGGTTAACCTTGGTGATCCGTTGGGAGGAGGAAGAGGATAAGAAGGAAGAGAGAGAGAGAGGAAGGGAGGGAGAGGGAGGGAGGGGGGAGGGGAAAGAGGAATTTGGGTAAGAGGTGAAATCCTGGTTTAAAAGAAAATGAAATAAACAAGCTGGGCCCGTCCCTCCGGGAATTTTTTATCCCATAGTTAATTCGATCGTGGTTAAGGAAAATCAGTACCTATGTACCTACCTAATTTGTTTAATATTCAGTTTATTATTATTCTTGATTTGATTTTTTGATTTTACATTCATGTAATGATTTAAATTTAAAATCAAGACTAGAGCCCGTTTTCCCTTTATTCCCAATATAATGTTTAAGTCACCCATCCATTTATTGGCCTTGCTCGGCGTAAGTTTTATTCTGAAAACTGAAAAAGGAGAGAATATATTTTTTTATGTGATATACTGGATGATTGTTGACCGAAAGGTGTGGGTTCTAGGTTTTAACTCTTTTTTACTTTCTTTTTTTCAAGAGGTTTGATAGAGGGAATTGTTACTGCTTAAGGTCTTATCGTCCCGAAATCGAAGGCAGAAGGAGGACAGGTTAGGCGTTAGGAGAAAGCCAGCCGTTCCGAGAACGAACCTTATCCGTATAGGATAAAATCCGCCTCGGACGGGAATCGAACAGGCGACCTAGCCTTGATTGAAGACTCGGTAACTTTATGAAGGTCCATTTTAACTATTGGGTTGTATGGAAAACGAATAAAAAAAGAATGCAAAGGTTGAGAAGGTTGCCCCGGGTGGGGATCGAACCTGCGACCAAACACTTACAAGGCAGATGTGCTACCCTCTAAGCTAACTAGGCTGGCTCTAGATTCTTGATTTGCATACGAAAAAACTCGTTTGTACATTTATACTTACTTTCATAAAGATCAATATCGGTTTGTGTTACAAATGCATTGGCACCCCAAACCACAAGCTTTTCAACATCAGCGGGTCTAGATCCAGCCATAATGAGAGCTGTTATACCACCATCACTCCAGCCTAAACAGGAGAATTTGCCCAGATTCAATGTCTGTGAAGGAAAATAAGATACAAATTAATACTTACAGGTCCGCAATCACAAAATTGCGAGCTTCGGTTTGGCAGCTATTTAAATAAATTTAAAAAGGCTCAAAAACGAGATCGAATTTCTCAGGACTTTAGATTTCGACCCAAGGATATTACAGGCCTGCAATCGCAAGTTTGTGAGCTTCGGTTTGGCAGCTATTTAAATAAATTTAAAAAGGCTCAAAAACGAGATCGAATTTCTCAGGACTTTAGATTTCGACCCAAGGCGCCCAAATTTTACAAAGAGATGTGAAAATTTGTGTATATCAAATTGTCCCTGGGCCAGTTTTCCAGAAATGTATGGTTCAGCCGTTATTCAAGGCCAAATAAATCTCCGCTTTTTAGGCCTAAACAATCCAAAAACTCAGATTTTAGCTACTGAAACTTTGCAGAGAGGTTCTTTATAAATGTAGATCAAAATTCTCCTTGGGCCGAAGTCCGAAAAATGTTCGAGAGGCCGAGGTCGAAAAGCGGGTAGGCTGATTTTTGGCCTATGTCCCTGGGCCAGTTTTCCAGAAGTGTATGGTTCAGCCGTTACTCAAGGCCAAATCTCCGCTTTTTAGGCCTAAACAATCCAAAAACTCAGATTTTAGTTTTCGACACAAGCTACTGAAACTTTGCAGAGAGGATTCTTCTAAAATGTAGATCAAAATTCTCCTTGGGCCGAAGTCCGAAAAATGTTCGAGAGGCCGAGGTCGAAAAGCGGGTAGGCTGATTTTTGGCCTGGAATTCAAGGCACATTTTTTTCTAAAATTTAGCCCTAAATAGCGGCCGAACCGTACATTCGACCCAACAATCTTTTTCATCTACATTTTAAAAAGAGCCTCTCTCTTAAGTTTGAGCAACATAATCTACAACTGAAAGTTGTTTCTCGGCCAAGAATATTTAAAGAATTTCGACCTTCGACCCAACAATCTTTTTCGTCTACATTTTAAAAAGAGCCTCTCTCTTAAGTTTGAGCAACATAATCTACAACTGAAAGTTGTTTCTCGGCCAAGAAT
>NW_007386495.1:0-2537 GCF_000475195.1 Diaphorina citri
CTTAAACCAATCTCAGTGGTGTAGTGGCTAGCACGGTAGACTCTGGATCGGGAGGATGGTGGTTCGAGTCCAAGTCAAGTCATGAAATTTAGCGTGTTGTATTAGGCGGAGAATGACATTTGTGACGAGCACTCCTGCTTGACACAATTGAAGTTCCTTTTCATTAGTCCTATATTCCAGCAGTGTAACCATCAATTTGAAAAAAAAAAGTTCAGCAATTCTCCTTCTTCTTCTTCTTCTTCTTCTTTTTTCTCTTTTGTTTTACCTTATCTCGCAAACGAGTTGTCCGCAAAGGTATAATTTATTACTATCGAAAATCGGTGCAATTCAATATCGCTCACACTCACATCCCAAAGCTTATCACACCTACCCATTTTCACCCAATTTTTCCACAGAGCTATTCCTTCCCCTTCCTCTTAGCCTCCTCCTCCTCCTTCTTCTCCTCCTCCTCCTTCTCCTCATCCCCCCCCCTCACGATAGAGGTATCTCCCCATCCCTCTCACTTCTCTCTACCATAGAGGTACAGTAGAACCTCGATTATTTCAACCTCCATTATATTAACTCTCTATTATTTCAACTCCAAAAAACAGGGTTTTTCCCTATCATTCAAGGAAATGCTACTTTATCAGAGGAAGATATCTTTTTTTTTGTCACTGTCTACACGCAATTATAGCAATTGCAATTACGTAGACAGGATATCATTGAAAGTGTTAAAATAATGAGACCAATGATGAAGAAAACAATATCGAAGACGTGTTTGTTTGTTTCTCATCAGTTTGTTTTATTTAAGTTTAAAATAACAGGATATTTTTTCCCTCATTTTGTTCTTTTGTACCACTAAATTTGGCCCTGTTTTCATTGTGTTATACGGAATTTGGATTATTTCAACTTTTATACGGTTTGAACTTTTTGGCACTTAGCACATTATTAATGATCGGCCTTCAATTCTTCTTCTTCTTCTTTTTCTTCTTCTTTCTCTTTTGTTTTACCTTATCTCGCGAACGGGTTGTCTGCAAAGGTATAATTTATTACTATCGAAAATCGGTGCAATTCAATATCGCTCACACTCACATCCCAAAGCTTATCACACCTACCCATTTTCACCCAATTTTTCCACAGAGCTATTCCTTCCCCTTCCTCTTAGCCGCCTCCTCCTCCTCCTCCTTCTCCTCCTCCTCCTCATCCCCCCCCTCACGATAGAGGTATCTCCCCATCCCTCTCACTTCTCTTTCCCATAGAGGTACAGTAGAACCTCGATTATTTCAACCTCCATTATATTAACTCTCTATTATTTCAACTCCAAAAAAAAAAAAAAAAAAAAAAAAAAAAAAAAAAGGGTTTTTCCCATAGAGGTACAGTAGAACCTCGATTATTTCAACCTCCATTATATTAACTCTCTATTATTTCAACTCCAAAAAAACAGGGTTTTTCCCTCTCTTTCAAGGAAATGCTACTTTATCAGAGGAAGAGATTATTGAAAGTGTTCAAATAATAAATAATGAGACTAATGACGATTGTTTCAACCTCCATTATATTAACTCTCTATTATTTCAACTCCAAAAATCAGGGTTTTTCCCTATCATTCAAGGAAATGCTACTTTATCAGAGGAAGATATCATTGAAAGTGTTCAAATAATGAGACCAATGACGATGATGAAAACAATATCGAAGACGTGTTTTTTGTTTGTTTCTCGGTTTGTTTTATTTAAGTTTAAAATAACAGCGTATTTTTTCCCCCATTTTGTTCTTTTGTACCACAAAATTTGGCCCTGTTTTCATTGTGTTATACGGAATTTGGATTATTTCAACTTTTATACAGAACCTCGATAGTGTCAACTACTTATTATTAAATATGTTTATATTAGACAGCTTATAAAGTTATGAAACAGGTAACTACAAAACTTATTACCTTTATATGAGTTTCCTTGAAAAAGTCCACGGAGATGGACGAAACTCGAGTCGGATAAGATCAAAACGGGAAGTGTATCCATTGTATCATATTATAAAAGTAGAATAGAATAGAATATACCCTGCTTATACTGCCAGAATGGGACTGAAAAGTCCCTTTACTCCCGCAGTCTAAGCAAGGTCTCATGTATTTGGTACAATATTTTCAAAAATAAATTACAATTGACCCTTGCTTAAATTAAAAAAAAAGAAAAAAAAATATATATGTACCTATATAAAACTAAAGCTGAACTTAATATCAATATCAAAATATTTATTTAATGTTTATAAATTATTTTTTACATACAATTTTTAAACACAAGTCAAACTTAAGAGCTAGCTTAAGAACTAGAGAGGAAGAATCAACTACCCTCGGTCCCAATTAGTTGAAATAATCGAGGTTCTACTGTACCTGTAGTCTCCCCCTCCTTCTCTTCCGACCCCTTTAATCTTTTTCTCCTATCTCCAAATGGTTAGGTGGTGATTTGAATATTTTGTGAATCAGCTCTCTCTCCCTCCCTCCCTCCCTCCATTTTTCTGTATTTCTCTCTCTCTCTCTCTCTCTCTCTCTCTCTCCCTATCTAGGTATC
>NW_007386496.1:0-2536 GCF_000475195.1 Diaphorina citri
CCGTCATCACGACCAGCCTGCCGGTGAAGTAGCTCGAGAGCATCTTCAATAGTTTCGCCGACAGTCCACGTCTTTTCAACGCCTCCAACAAGTTCGGCCATTGAACGTTGTCGAAGGCGCCCGCCATGTCCAGAAAGATACCCATCTTGTGTTTGGCCTCGCTACCATCAATCAGGGTTTTCAGTCTGTGCATGGCGTCTACCGTGCCTTTGCCTCTGGTGTATCCATACTGGTGTTCGTGGAAGGGGTTTTCTTCGCCGAGTTCAGCACGGATCTTCGCCCTGATGATTCTCTCCAGGATCTTCGAGAATTCACCAAGAAGGGTCAGCGGTCGATACGACTTGATTTGCGCCGGGTCGCGCTCGGGGCCTTTGATTATGTGCTTGAGAAGCCCAACTTTCCAGTCCGACGGAAAGTACCCTGCCTCGAGACAAGAGTTGGTCAGCTCCGATAGGATGCCAGCTACTTGGTCCATGGTTTTCTTGATGGCGATCCCCGGTATGCGGTCAGCGCCGGGGGCCTTATCCTTGTTCATCACTTCTATCGCCATCAGTACATCACCACGATCCACTTCACCAGCTTCGTCTCTTTGCGTCCCATTTTCTTGCTCAAGGCGGGCCTCTCTGACTATCTCGTCTAGTCTGTTCACAATCGCAGGGCCGTCTGCCTCGTTACCCGGTATTAGCGTATGCAAGTATTGACCAACCGCCTCTTCCACTGTGAGGGTGTAGTCTCCTGCGTCCGTCTGGACGGAATGCAGGAGAGTTTTACCCTTGAGTTTGTTGTACGCCAACTTGTACACAAAACCCCAGTGGTCTTTCCCCAGACCTGTACTGACCTGAACGTTCCAGGACTTTTTCCTGGCCGCGTCAACGTTCTTGCCGTACTGGTCTCGAAGTTTGCGCCATCTCGCTAGGAGCACCTCTCTTGCCACGGGGTCACGGGCCCTTTGGAGTCTACGCCTGGCTCGATTTACTCGTTTCTTCTCGTCTTCGAGCCTCTGGTTCCACCAGACCGTGCCTCGAAACTTAACTGGTCTGCTTGCCTTCAGGACTTCGCCACACGATTGCTGGTAGGCCTTTGTCAAGCCTCGAACTCGGCTATCGATGTCTCTCAGCGGGTCGTCGTATCTCGTGAGGGGCGTATCATTGAGATGACGGGCGAGCGTTGCACGGAATCTTCCCCAATCAACATCTTTGGTGATGAATCGGGGTGCATCCGGAACAAACGGCCCCCATCCGACGATCTCAAATCCGATAACTCGATGGTCACTGGTGATTAGACCAGTTTCCACGTGCCATCCTCTGACCCGCTGGTGTAGGCTTCGGGAGTTCACCAAGGTAACATCAATGTTACTCTCGCCTAGGGTGTTGCAGTAGGTACTTGGCCAACCTGGAAGATTCAGCAGAACCAATCTGGTTTCTGCTAGAAAATTCTCGAAGGCCAGACCTTTCGGACAGTCTCTTGCTCTAGCATCATGCCAGAGCTCCGATCGTGCGTTTATGTCTCCTCCGAAGATGACTTCAAATCCGCCCAGAACTCGCATGATTTCGCTGAGTCGCTCGATCATGGGCTCGATGGGTTTGTTGAATTTGAAGTATCCGGAGACGAGTACCAAGGGCTTTCTCATGGGTCTGGTCGAGTCGCTGCTTCTGGTCGAACCCTGACCAGCTGGGGTTGCGGACGACGACGTGTCGTCGCCGCTTCCGGTCGAACCTAAACCGGCAGTAGTAGCAGACGACTGAACCTCACCACTCGAATACCTGTCAATGACCATTACTGAGAAGTAATTGTCACTGAGGTGACTCAGACACATACAGTTGATGTCGGAACCCACGACAACGATCGCAGAGTTGACTCTGCCCGTTTCATCGTCAACAGACGACATAGCAACACGACTAGACCTCGCGATGGAGGGTAGAACTCGCTTGCCATGCTGGTTTAGACAGGTATAGGGTTCCTGAACTAAAGCCACATCGATGCCTCTCCTCGCCATAAAGTTCGAGAGTTCGGCATTGGCCAACCTCGAGTTCTGCAGATTGATTTGAACAATCCGCATTACCCTTGGTAGTCAATCGTCTTGACAAAGGCGCGCAGCTTTTTCTCGTAAACTGCGCAACCTTTGCCGCCGGGCGAATGTTTGCACTGCTTTTCGGCTGCATCCAGACAGAGGGCGCATTTCTGCTCCCCTGCCTTTTTGCAGTCTTTAGCTTCGTGCTTCCTTCCGGCGCACTTCCCGCATCTCGCTTCCTTTGCGGGACATTTTGTCGCGATGTGCCCGAAGCCGAGACACCGACGACAAATGGTGAGCTTAGCGTGATCACCGACTCGAGAGGACGTCCAACCAATGTTGAGGCGACCTTTGGTGACGAGCTTATTGCGAGTTACATCTCAAGATTCATTTCACCGTGTATGTTTGAAGTTTCTACTAAAACCAAAAGCACTTCATCATATTGATGAGTAAAGGTGGATTTCCACCAACGCGACCTCTGTCGTGCGACAAAATCGCGCGACAATGTCGCGCGACGTCACCTGT
>NW_007386497.1:0-2535 GCF_000475195.1 Diaphorina citri
GAAAACATGATGGCTATGTCTCCATAGTAGAACATAGGTACATACATAATTATGTATATTATTTTGTACATAGATAAACAAAGGTGTGGTGCAAACTGCAAAAAGTTATGTTCAGATTATGATTTATGTCGCTCCAAAAGTAACGAACATTACTGGTATATTCAATAACTTCTTACAGATATAGGTCTTATTACCAACTGATTGGCCCATCTCCACAAAAAAATAGTGCTCGCGAACCACCAGTTGGAAATCCAGGAGCTTTAAGGATCAAAAGAGAGTGTTCAAATTCAGATACTGTAGCGTTTAGTCAAGGCCCAAGGAACAAAAGGGGACTGATATTTCGGAGTAGTCTGAGGCCCACCACACAGATTTGGGCCATCAGAGAGGCCTGACCTCCGCAGTCGTTTTCGGTGACCGTATGGCGGGCCTTAGAACCGAATAAGATTCCGATATGACAAACCATCGGAACTGGATATAGAGGACTTGAAAGTGTACGACCGATTCACCGAATTACCAACCCTGGTGTCATTGGTGTCCAATTTAGACTTGATACACTATGGACATACTCATAAGTTAATTATTTATTTATGAGCTCTATTGCCTGTGTAGTAACATGTTCGGAATTTGATGACGATAAGCGTTTCTCAAACAGAACTTTGGTCCATCATAGCGTAGTTTGGTTTGTTGTTTTGGGGACTGTTTAACTCAAATCTTGAACAATACGTCATGAAATTGTGCATAAATTTCCATAATCTACATAAATAGGTAGGTAGGTAATTTGCTCTTCCACACAACCTAATGCGAGGTATCTGAGCATACCTTTAGTAATATCACTCTCATCATACCTACACAGGTATATGTCTCATAGGTACGTTGATGTTTGTACCATACCTACTTCGGTGGTGTAGTAGTCTAAGACGCCCGCCTGGTAAACAGGAGGGCGTGGGTTCAATCCCAGCCGAGATATAGAATTGTACCTCAATATATTTTTGAAAATTTGACCATATTGACTTTTCAGTCCTATGCGAGCGGCACAAATTAGCACTATTATTTTAGCCTAATATTAAGTAATACTTACACATACCTAATTAGGTAAGAACCTATTTACTTTGCTATTATGGAACTGTTGGTAAATTGGCACTCTATTGCAGTCTCTTCACAACATAACGTACCTAACATAGATATTGATAAAAGATCACAACATGCAAAATTTAAATATTATTATAGATCATAGATCTTTTCAACATCGAGCCAGCAGCGAAAATACGTTCAATGCACCCGTTCCTAATGGTTCACTGAAGTTAAGCAACGTTGCGCCTGGTTGGTATTCGGATTGGTGACAATCTTGGCGCTTAATATTATCATGTTGTTGGTTACCTTTTTCACTTCCTTTATCCTATATATAATAAGGAAAGTAATGTATTATTTATCATGTTTTTAAAGTGTTCTAGAACTTTTATAGCCTGTATTGTCAACTAATTTATCCTCTGTGGGACAGGCGGCATTTTAACTGGCAAAGTTATAATTTTCGCTGGAATTTCAACCATCTCCTCAATGGGTCTCTCCAGGCTTAGTGCACTGTTGTTCCAGATGGTCATTCATCCGGACACCAACCAAGCACAACGTTACGTCAGGAACGTGCTATCGCACGTACTGTCGTTATACCCATCAGATAGGTCGAAAAATAGGACTTTTCTTCCTCATTCGTCAGTTCTCTCAGTCTTTCGGTATTGAACTTCGGACGGGATCGAATTTTCAAGAACTTTAAGAACCCCTGAGTTGCCAAACGAGAGAGGTATCCAGTACGAGGTAACAGGTGAGTAGTAAGTCTATAGAAAATTTTCGACCAAAAATCGACCGCTTTACGACAAACCGTTCTTGAGATATTTTGTATACCACCTTTTCTCATTTAAACATGTAGTATTATGTACATACATACGAACATACGTACAGACCACGGGCTAAAAATTACTTTTTTGACATCAGGGGATCCCAAAACGGATATTTTCAACCATTTCCCGATTTTGAAAATTTGTACCGATCAAAACGGGAGATGATAACAATGATAAGGATATCCATAGCCTTGATTCCTACGCGCATGGGTTAGCGATATCTAGGTATGACGATACAGTGTTGCCGCTACGAGTCAAATGACTCGGTCCGGATGCGCCGGGTTTCTATCGTATCTTCGAAACTACTGTACGGAATTTCCTCATTTTTTTCCAATCTTTTTAGACACCTCAATTTTATATAGTATAATTCAGAAATTTATTGAAGAAAACAGACACTTTCCCTAGAAAACTGGAACCTAAAAGTTCCAGGGACTGAAATCTATGTAGGTAATAGATTCTAGAATAGATACACAATTATAATTGCCATTACTATTGAAGCTAAAAGTTTAGAGAGAGGACAATAGAGAATACATGTTGGATTTATTTCCTTTTTATTTAACTAAAAAATATTGGACAAAATTATTTTACCTATTTTATTTCATTATTTTCATCTTCTTAGAGCTACTTACTATTAAAAACGAGC
>NW_007386498.1:0-2535 GCF_000475195.1 Diaphorina citri
TCAAGTTGTAAAGCACGACACGCGTTTCAAAAATGGGCCCCTGGATGCTTGTGATACACTTTGTCATTTAGACCTGACTAGTGATTGGGATTAGTACTCTCGTGGTTCTGATAGTGGGTAGTATGCTATAGCTGTGAGGTGTGGGATGACTTCTAGTGACACAGGACTAGCCTCGGTAGCTGAGTGGTCATCTGGTAATCAGAAGGGTGTGGGTTCGTGGCCTAACCGAGACAGAGTATGTTTGTCCTCGATAATCAGTACAAGGTAGCTCCAGTTGATGTCTGTTTCTAGCTTTTTTGCAGAATGGAAGGAGAGAGTGTCCACCAAAATTTCAAATACGAGTAATATCTATATAATGTATATCACTTTTAGTAAGAAGCGTTCCTAGCTTCCTAGTTTTATACTCCAGTTCTCATTCAGTCACCGAAGCAAATTGTGCATAGTTGTCACGTTCTAATAGATTCCCCCGATTTTTCTAACTCTACTCAGACTGGGTGAGGTCAGTGTGAGTGGCTAGATATTTCGAGTGTAAAGCCCCTGTAGTGAGAATATCCTTGGGAAAAAAAGACTAGTTAGCGTCAATCGGGGGTTTGTAAAGCCCAACACAAACTTTCAGCCATGTTAGCATTGTTAGCCCCTACACTTGAGCCTCAGTGTGGGGGGCTTTCTGTGTTCAGAATTCAGCTGATCGGGGGTTTCTTGAGAACTTGACTTTCTCACAAAGTCCACTCACCAAACCAACATGATAATGACCTGTACACTATTCATGTTCAGAGTTAGAGGTGCAATAATGGTTTCAGTGATACAATCTACAGTGCTACTCTAGGTTCTGGGTGTACCTCATGGACCATTAGTAAAGAACTTGGTATTGGTAATGACTGTTGTGTCCTTAACACTCTTGTTTTCCGAGAATTTAGAGATATTGTTCCAAATCAAAAATCTATTGTTGAATTTGAACAAACGGTGTAATTTTGGTGCTATTCATAATGTTTGGATGTTTGAGGAATTGTCGGATTATGCTAAATTGAAAGCGACATTCCAAATACATAGTTCTTTGTCGACTGTCAGTTATCCCACCCACTTTAGAAATGTTGATTTAATAAGACTATAAGAGTTAGACGCTAGTACCTACTGAACATGAGGCTTTTCCTTCAGCTTTTTCTTATAATTAGGTTCTACATCTACAAGGCCTTAAATTTACGATGTTTCGAAACTTGTTGACCACTGTGCCAAACTTGTGAAACAGACTGTACTTGGATAACCATAATATTATGGTTATTGTCTCTATTATCTTGGTTCTCCTATTCTAGAGAGCTATATATATCATGGGCAAACTCTATTGGTTTTGTATTTTCTGTGACATCAGCATATTGGATTTTATGGGTAGATCCAGCATAAATTTTCTTTTGTTTTAGTTCTGCGCGTACTATTTCCCTGAACAGAGGCTCTAAGAGTGTTTTTTATTTTCTTTATTTCTATGAATAAAATAATGTCTACATTTTATTTCTTCTTTTTTCTATCATGGGCAAACTCTATTGGTTTTGTATTTTCTGTGACATCAGCATATTGGATATGGGTAGATCCAGCATAAATTTTCTTTTGTTTTAGTTCTGCGCGTACTATTTCCCTGAACAGAGGCTCAAGAGTGTTTTTTATTTTCTTTATTTCTATGAATAAAATAATGTCTACATTTTATTTCTTCTTTTTTCTCGATCCAAGTTTTTACCATCAAGTTTTACACTTTTTATCCAATTCAATTGTTCTGTTTACTCGGAGTGGTGTATGGTTATTTTGTCTGAGTTCTCATTCTAGAGAAACGGTGTTAGATTGAACGGTGTTTCTAAGTTCTTTACCATGTGAGTACCGGTGAGAATGAAGTTCAGTTTCGCTAAATGTGCTAATTATTCTATTAATTACATGAAGGTGCTAAAGTGTTTCTAAGTTCTTTACCATGTGAGTACCGGTGAGAATGAAGTTCAGTTTCGCTAAATGTGCTAATTATTCTATTAATTACATGAAATCATCACAATATTGTATTAGTTAAGTGTAAGTGAAATTAATTATCAATTATTTTATGGAAAATGAACATCCTATGAGAATGTGTAAAGCTGGATTATTTTATTTACTTTTTCTAGTATCCTACTTATTTCATTTGATTCCTGGCCGAGGGGCCTGTCGGCCGTAGTTCGATTCCCAGCAGCGACATAAAATAACTTCATACCTCGTTTTTTTTTCATCCTTGCACGTAGTTAGGTAGGTATGTACTTGCGTAGGTATAATTCACTTGGTTTGATACTAATTCCAGGGAAACAGCAAAGTTACTTTAACCCCAATTAACCTTACCCAGATCATAAGGGGTGCCCCTACAGTAAATAAAAGCACTACCATATGAGTATACATAAGTTTATTTGTTAATCAACTGACTTCAATATTAATGCTACAGGCAAGGGCATACCTATTAGGGTGGAGTGAAAAAAAAAAATGTTCGAATTTAAAAACGCCTGATATGTCAAAAGTTGCGTATTGATGAGTAGA
>NW_007386499.1:0-2535 GCF_000475195.1 Diaphorina citri
GTATATCTCAGAGTTCATCACGACAAGTGAACGTTGGTTACAGGGTGTGAACTCTAGCCCCCTCCCCTTTTCCCCTTCTCTTTCTCCCCGCCTATGTCCTGGGTGAACTCGGGACCGGGTCCTATTGGTCGTAAAAAGCAGCTCGCTATGATTATTTTTGCTTTGATTTTTTTGTTTTTTTTTTTTTTTTGCCTGAAAGTCATGATTTTTTACAGTTTTCTTTTTCTGCCTCTTTTTACAACCTACTCCTTATGCGATAAATATTAGCTCCAAAAGTCTAAACAGAATATCAGGATCGTTCTCGGACCGACTGGCTTTCTCCTATCCTGTCTTCCTTTGCTCTACGTTTTCAGGACGATAAGACCTTAACAGTTACAGTTCCCTTTATTAAACCTCTTAGAAGAAATAAGGGGAGCAAGTAAGTAGACAAAGAAATAAAATCAGTGGAGATGTCAAAACTCCCAATGAAATAAAATCAGTGGAGATGTCAAAACTCTCAATGAAATAAAATCAGTGGAGATGTCAAAACTCCCAATGAATTAAAATTAGTGGAGATGTCAAAACTCCCAATGAAATAAAATCAGTGGAGATGTCAAAACTCCCAATGAAATAAAATCAGTGGAGATGTCAAAACTCCCAATGAAATAAAATCAGTGGAGATGTCAAAACTGCTACAACCGTCCCAAACTGTGAAATTCGTACCAAACATCTCACGTTCACCATCTGCCTGCAACACGTGGATTCAACTTAAGACTATGTATTTATAAATCTATGTATTTATTATTTACATAGACCTATACATAACTCATACATAATTATGTATATTTAAATATTTATACATAAGTTAAATACATAGATCTATTGTCACAAGTGCCGCTCTGGGGAAAGAAACTTCTCAGAACGTCATCTTTAGAGAGAGAAAGAGAGAGAGAGAGAGAGAGAAGAGAGAGAGAGGTAGAGAGAGAGAGAAGAAGGACGGAGGGGTGTGGAGTGATCAGGGTTGAGAGTTGGAGGGGGTCGGGTTAATTGCTTAACAAATGGGGTAAGTAGATAGGGTAAATGAGGTACATAGGATAAATAGGGCGCGAAGAGGGGAGAGTAGGAGGGGGAGGAGAAGAGGAAGGGAGGGGGGGAGAAGAAGGAAGGGTAGAAGGATGCGGGAGGTATGATTTGTGGGGGTTGATTTATCAGTTAACTCTTTATGTACATTTAGGTAGGTACACTTATTTATATATTGTTTATGATCGATGTAGCTGGGTTTAAGTTTTTTTTTTAGGTATGTATGTATTGTAAAGGGTTTTTTTATTCGTTTAACTCTGAGATAACGGGGCCTAATTAAGATTGTATTTGAGGGGGTTCTAAATAATTAATAAGGGTCTGAATCATCAAGTCTCATGATGATGATTATGCTCATGATGATGATTATGATCATGATGATGATTGCCTAGTTAGTTAGGAGGGTAACGCGTCTGTCTTATAAGCGCTGGGTTGCAAGTTCGACTCCCACCCGAGCGTATTTCATCCTAAACAGATAAGGTTCGTTCTTGAAACGGCTAGCTTTCTCCTATCCTGTCTTTCGTCTCTCTTCGCTTTCGGAACGTTACGACCTTAGAAGTTACAGTTCCCTCTGTCAAATCTCTTTTAATAAGTAATAAAATAAATGCTGCGACAAGTAATAAAATTTACTTATTACTTGGACTTCAGATTCAAAGTCCACCGTGCCAACCACTACACCTCTGCATGAGGTTGGTTTTATATAATATAATAGTGCTTATTTATACTGCTCGCATAGGACTCAAAAGTCCCTTTACTCCAGCAGTAGGCTACTACTATTATTGTGGTCAAATTCTCAAATTATATTGAGGATAAAATTCCATATCTCGGCTGGGATTGAACCCACGCCCACCTGTTTACCAGGCGAGCGCCTTGACCACTATACCACTGAGGCAGGTTTTAAACAGGTACCTACAACGTACAATACAAAAGTACAACAAAAGTAGCAATACTAGAACAATAACCATTAGTTCTCATAACAATAATATCTAGCAATAATATCACCGAGGCAGGTTTTAAACAGGTACAACGTACAATACAAAAGTACAACAAAAGTAGCAATACTAGAACAATAACCATTAGTTCTCATAACAATAATATCTAGCAATAATAGCTATAGCAATAATAATAACAATAATAGTAATATAATAATGACAATAATAGTAATGACAATAATACATAGAGACCAGAGTATAGCCAATAACAACCCTATCCCACCACCATGATATAGCAAACTCGGCACACAGTCAAACTTGGATCGTTGAGAACTCTATGGGTGAGGCCCTACTTTTTCTCTCAATTAGAGGAACTAGGTATTAAAGATTTTCTGATTTTCTCAGTTAGAGAAGATGTACTATAAATAAATTTTTCCTCAAACAAAAGGGAGGAAATTACCATCAGCCTAGCTTAGACGGTAGCACGGCTCGCGCGTCTGTCTTGTAAGAGGTCACGGTTTCGATTCCCGCCCGGGGCGGACTTTAT
>NW_007386500.1:0-2535 GCF_000475195.1 Diaphorina citri
GGCCATGCCCCCCCCCCGGAGATTCGTTTTTCTCCTCTACTGTACGTCAGACTCCGAAAAATTGGGGTCGAGGGGGCCCGGCCACCCTGGATACGGCCCTGCCTTTACGATTGTATGGACGTGATAATAAAGGCCATGATAAATAAACAAACTTTCATGGTGGGTTTCACGAACCTTCTTTCTATTCTCAAACAACCTGTTAGCTTAACAGCCCTTTTAAGCCAATACAAATTAAATGGAACTTAACTGGCTGTTAGCTAACAGGAGTTCAAACACTGATGTTGGATTTCACCAATATTTATTCAGTCATTAGAACTCCTGTTAAGTTAACAGCCAGTTAAGTTGCATTTAATTTATATTGGCTTAACAGGGCTAGGGCTGTTGAGCTGACGGGCTATTTGAGGCTGGAAAGAAGGTTGGTGAAACCCACCATGAATAAATATTGGTAAAATCCAACATCAGTTGTTTTCTTGCCTCCAACTACAGAAAATCTACTTTCCACTCTACCTTTTCCTTAGGCCACTCACTATCAGGTAGATCCGACACCTGATCAGGTCAGGTATACCTGAAACCTGCTGAGGAATTGAGCACACACACTATCAGGTAGACCTGACAGGTACGGCTAAAAAAGTCCGTCTGTCAGATCTACCTGATGAGCACACACACTATCAGGTGAACCTGTCGTCAGGTCTACCTGATAGTTGATAGTGAATGGCTGGCTTTAGAAACCATATTATACAAATTATTAAGGACAATGCTCCGACTCTTTGGTTGGCATTTCAATCCAGCATACATATAATGATATCATTTCAACCTACCTAGTCAGCATACATATACATAGGAGATGGGGTTAGGTAGAGTACAAAAGAGGATTTTTTTCTCACCTCCATAATTCGGATGCCAGGACACGCTAGCCACTAGGGAGTAAAAATTTTAAATTCTCAAATTTGAGTCGCATACATCTCAAAATCTCAAACTTTCTCCATCGAGGTCCTCATTACATAGAATACGATTTTTTTCTAATAAAATAAATAAAATAACTTACTTGGAGAAAATATCGTTTCTCTCGTTCAATGAACTGATGTGCTAATTTATCTTCGATTGTATATCCCAGCCTCTCCAAGTCACGCCTCTTAGATGCCCACCTGAAATTAAATAAGTTAACGGACTCTTCAAACACCCTCCTAGAATTAGGCCCCCTATTAATTCGTTTAGAGTTCAGTGCTTTTCAAAGTTGTTGCCACCGCGGCACAGTTTTCAAGAGTTCTTTCTTTCCGGGGTTCTCGGAACAGCTGGCTATTTTGGGGCGATAAGATTAAAAAATAAGTATTAAACTTTTTCTTTTAAATTAAACTAGGTCTTCTGTTCTAAACTTTCGTTATATGTATTATGTTGTTAAACCCATAAAACAAACGAGACCTTGTTTAGACTGGTGTAAAGTAACTTTTTAGTTTCATTCGAGCAGGATAAATTAGTTATATTCTATTCTATTCTTTTAGTCAGCCATCGCTTACTTCTTAGTAGGATCTTTTGTAAACATGTCCTCTAAACTAATCATTGAGAAAAACAAATAGAAAACAGATAATAAAAATAACAGAATGAAATATAAAGAATTACAGAAAATCAACATAGAAATAAATACAATAGATACACACAGTACTCTACCACCTAACCCTTGGAGTTCCATTATTATGTGGTCAAATTCTCAAATAACTGAGGATAAAACTCCATGCCTCGGCTGGGATCGAACCCACGCTCTCCTGTTTACTAGGCGAACGTCTTGACCACTACACCACAAGGCAGGTTAATCGCTGAAGACCTTAGCAGTTATTCAGAGATGTTAAGCCCTAAAAAAAAAAAAAAAAAAAAAAAAAAAAAAAAAAAAAAAAAAAGAAAAAAAAAATATTTAAAACAAAAAAAAAAAAAAAAAAAAAAAAAAAAAAAAAAAAAAATCGAGAGACAAAAGTTCATTTTTCTTCAGGGAAAATATTCGATGTCACTGTTGGGATACGAGCCGGAGTATTCCCGTTTAGCAGGCAACATTACCTTTTTTAATCAGATTTTTTTTTTCGAATTTACCTGGATGAGTGGATGTAGTTGCCTGGATGAGTGGATGTAGTTACCTGGATGAGTGGATGTAGTTACCTGGATGAGTGGATGTAGCCACTGCAGGTGCATGACAGGAAGGACATGTGAGCTTTCTCTCTCAGTGATTACCACAGGACTTATCACTCGCTCTGATGTTAGCTCCTTGCTCCAACCCAGCTTCGTTTCCTGTGGATATGGGTTATGAAGTTAGCATTGAATACGGGTTGAAAATGAGTGGGTCACTTAAACAAAAATCTGGTGTGAACATCACACGACTTTCCTTATCCTATTGAATGATGCTTATTTGGGTGTTCTGTTGTAACATTTACAATATCTCCCCTCCAACTACAGAAAATCTACTTTTCACTGTACCTTTTCCTTAGGCCACTCACTATCAGGTAGATCCGACACCTGATCAGGTCAGGTATACCTGAAACCTGCTGAGGA
>NW_007386501.1:0-2534 GCF_000475195.1 Diaphorina citri
AATAAGCACTATTATATTATATTATATATTATATTATATTAGATACATAGGTTCATACATAGATAGAAGATGAAGATTGAAACGTGTTAAACTGTAATCGCATGCAAGAGCACGCATAACGTTTTAACCCGTTTGTGTCTTAGCCTTTTCTTCAGAAGTTTCGAATTGTCAACCTCTTATCGTCAATGAACGAACTGTTTTATTGAGAGTACCTGTCTGTTCCTATTGTAGTTCAATCCATAGGCCGAAGAAAAGGTTCTTTATGTATACGAGTACCTACATAAACATATCTAGACACCTGCCTGCTTCTTCTTCTTCTTCTTCTTCTTCTTCTTCTTCTTCTTCTTCTTCTTCTTCTTAGGGTAATACTTAAGTATGAGGAAAATAGGCTCTTAATACTTACCTACGTATGTATAAACAATAAATTATTGTTAAATAGACGGTATAGGAATCAGTAAATTATTTAAGAAAAATTACAAACAAACCTAGTGGTTCAGTGAATTTGTAAAGAGCCCTTACCGGTCCCTATTGGTCTGATCAAACGAGCAATTGGTAGGTAATTATGATGGTATCAAAATAATATTGGAAGAGCTAAAACCGAATGACTCAGAGATCAGTAACCTCAACAACCTCTAGATCTGTAAAAACTGTACTTAGATAGGTACCTATAGATCTGTATTTATAGATTGGTTTTGAACAAGTTGTAGATCATGGATCATTGCATCAACGTACTTATCAGCGAGATCAGAAAGAGGTTTTTGAATATTCATCTTTCTCTCATATTCTTCATTCATCAATATCATTCTAATTATCATCAGTATCGTTCTCGAATATCATCATTTCATCAATCTCATCACTCACACCATATCATATTTCATCAGGTGGTACCTAATTAATCTTGTTCCATGTTCAATATTCTCTAGAATACAAATAATAGATCTAACAGCTACTCTAGCATAAGCATATCTAACTTAGCTACCTATACATGTTTTAAATACCTACAAAATATACCTACCTATTCCTTATTCCGAAAGCAATGGTATGGGTATGTACATATGAGTAGGTAGGTACTTACTTTTGATTTTTTTTTTTTTATTTATTGGTGATATAAAAAATGAGGTCATAGGATCAATCGCCTGAAAAATATTTCAAGGACGACTAGGGCAAAATGCGACAAAGGCTAAAAGGGTTCGGAAATTTAAGCATCAAATTTTTGTCTGAAAAAGGGCTGAAAAAGGGGGAGAAAGGGAAAAAACGGAGCAATATTTTTACTTCTTTATTCGCTCAGGCTAAGGGACGTATCCCCAATAAAAACCCGTATGGCGCACAATGTGTACATAAAACCCCCATTATTTTCAACTACCTATTGTATTTAAGAAAAATTACAAACAAACCTAGTGGTTCAGTGAATTTGTAAAGAGCCCTTACCGATCCCTATTGGTCTGATCAAACGAGCAATTCTCCTTTATATGTTCTTTTAGGTGCTGAAGCTGAACATGTTTGTCACACTTTCATCAAAATCGGACACACAGTTCGAGAGTTTTGGCGGAACAAACAGAGAAACCAATGGAAAAAATCGTCGAGTTTTTCAATATCTCTGGAGAGCCTGAATAAGTGGATCTGGAATTCTGGATATAGTATAATGTATAATATAGTATACTTACTTGTACCTCAAGAGCACCGCAATTTGGAATGAAAAAGACACATTTCTATACCGCTTGAAGTCTTCATTCACTACAATATTAGGAACGAGCAAGTAACTTTCCTGTACCGTACGAACTGAAGTGTCTTCACCTTGAACTTTGAGATCTTGTGCTAAGCTCAGCACCTCATTGGTATCTCTTAGCCGTGCATCTGTTTTGATGATCTTGGATTAACCATTCATTTTATGATGGGAGCACATGGGAAGAATGGGTGCATGGAGGGCACCCTGGATTCAAGGGCGTCCCTAGAATCCCTAGACAATGGGCCATTGCATTGGTTGACATTCAAGGGTGGCCCTGGATAATGGCACATTGGTTGACAAAGAGTTTGGAAATTAAGCTTGTTTAAATTTCTTGTCTCTCATTTGATGAAAGGACAGACTGATATGAAGGGAGAGAGAGAGAGAAAGAGAGGGAGGGAAAGAGAGAGATATTTTTTTTGAGGAGAAAAAGGGTTCGATTAGATGAAAGGTAAAGATGAAGAGATGGTGAGCGAGAAAGGAGGAAAAAGAGAGAGAAGGCGGAAAAAAGCTCCTAGGATGGGAGCAAGGGGGATCAAAACAGGAAGAAAGAAAGAAAGAGAGAAAGAGACAAAGAGGGAAGAAGAGAGAGAGAGAGGAAAGACGAGAACGAAAAAGGGAAGGAGAGAGAGGGAAGGAGAGAGAGAGAGGGAGGGAGGGAAGGAGAGGGAGGGAAGGAGAGAGAGAGGGAGGGAAGGAGAGAGAGAGGAAAGACGAGAACGAAAAAGAAAAGGAGAGAGAGAGGGAAGGAGAGAGAGGGAAGGAGAGAGAGAGAGGGAGGGAAGGAGAGAGAGAGGGAGGGAAGGAGAGA
>NW_007386502.1:0-2534 GCF_000475195.1 Diaphorina citri
TATAGGATGTGATATACCTATTTGCTTAAATTTTTCCAATAACAGGGAGTGTTCCAAGGCGTCAAATGCGAAGCTCAGATCGAGCAGGAGGATAACAACACATTTCCTTTCATCCAAGGCCGTGTTTACAAGGTCGGCAAAGTCCTGAAGGAGAGTCGTGGTACTTTTGCCTGACTGGAAACCATGTTGGAAATCCGGAAGTATTTCATTCTCGGCAAGATATTTCTTCATTTGAATATTGATGTGTTTCTCCAACACTTTCTCAATCAGTGGCATTGAACCCACAGGACGATAATTGCTCATGTCATCAACCTTTCCTTTGTTCTTAAATAGGGGAGAAACGCACGAGATTTTGAGACCATCCGGTATGTGACTCTGATCTATCATTAAATTGACGAGGTGAGTGATAATAGGTATGAATATTGTTTTATTATTTATAATGTCTCCGCTTCTTATCCCATCAATGCCCTTACCGGTCTTCTTCATGTTTTTCAGAATCAAATTAATATCTGCCATTCTGGCTTTCCGTAGGTACATTGTGGAATAACAGCTTTGAGGTACAAAATCGTTCATACTCACACTCATCTCAGGACCTTGGTTATTCAGTTTAATATTAACGATTTGATCTATGAATTTTTTATTAAACTGATTTGAAAGAGTAAGTAGATCGTTCGTCTGGAAATTTTTCTTCAGGACATCTTCAATGGGATCCTTCTTCTTTCTGTCCATCATATTATTTATTAAGGACCAGGTTTGTTTCATGTTACCACTGGCTTCCTTGAATACTTTATAGGTATAAATTCTTTTTTGTTTTTTAATAAGATTAGTGACTAGGTTTCTCTGTTTTTTATACCTTTCCAAGTTAAATAAATTATTTTTATTATTTTGCCATGTTCTTAACAGTCTCCTTTTTAACTCAATTTCGTTTTTAACCCTTTGATTCACCCATGGTGTGTGGTACTTGTTATCCCGTACTTGGATTGTCTTTTTAGATGTTTCATAAATGTTATTAAACTTATTAGTTATTTCCTCGTAAAGTTGTTGTGGATTTTCCATGCATTCATCCTTCAGACTTGCCCAATCTATCGCTTCAATTTTTTGTTGAATTAGTTTATTGTCTGATATTTCCTTATACACCGGTCCTATTTTTGTTGAAGGTATTTGAGCTCCAATTTTAGAAACTCTTAATGCCACAAAATAGTGATCTGCCACTTTATCGGTAATTACTGAACTAGAATAGTTGTATTCTCTTTTCATCCTAACATTGATATGATCAATACAGGATTTGGTGACATTTCCTGCTAGGACTTCCTCTCTGGTGTATTCTTGAATGAGAGGTACTAATGTATGATTATTCAGCATATTAACATAACGTACACATGTACTTTTCTTTTTTAAGCAAATATTGATGTCACCGATCATGATTACATTGTCGGTCTTTTTTGTAGCATTTGTAAGCCAAAAATTTACATCCTCCAGAAATGAATTAAGGACAAGTTTTGGTGAACGATAGATAGCAAGAATGAGCCAATTAGTTTTGTGCACCTGATGGGTTAATCTGACGGCTATGTTATCAGCTTGGTCTATATTATAGCACAGATTTTCCATCTCGAAATCATCTCTATAAAATACCATCACACCTCCACCTCCTCCTTTACTTACTCTACACTTGCTGATCTGATGGAACTTCTCAAGTTGATAGCACACTGCTTTCTCGCTGTTTACATCAATCTCCGTGAAGATAAGTACATCTAGGTAAGGCAGTACTGATTGCAGTTTGATACAGAGTTCGTCCCACTTTGCTTTCAGTGAGTTGATGTTAACGTGGATAACTGTAAGTAATTCATTAAAGGTAAGTTTAGATTTCCAAGAATCGATTTCTTCCAGGGTTTCACATTTAACTGACAATTTTTTTATATTGTTCAAATAAAAATTGTTTGTATTAACCATTGATGTCTATTAAGGAACCAGGTTTGTATAACAATGTACTGCAAGCTAGGTAGGTAAGTACTACATTTTACGTAGATCATCATTGCATAGGAGAGCTTCTATTTTAGAGTCTTTGGTTTTTTTGAGCAGTATTTTTCCAGATTTTACCCACAGGAAGGCGTATTTTTTCTCCTCTTTGACTCTTTTAGCTTCATACAACAGTTTCTTGTAGTATGCAGTCAGGTACTCGTTGAAAAATATCTTAGTAGGTACAATGTCCCCTAACTTATTGTACACCTTACCAGATTTGATCTTGGCCAAAACATCATTTCTCGTGGCTTCTGTTCTAAATTGTACAACGAGAGTTTGTGTCCTAACACCCTTCTTGTCCATTGGCTCCTTCACAATCTTCTCCACTCTGAATTGGATGTCCTCCTCATTCAGACCTGCAGCTTGCATCACTTTCGCAACAAACTGATTCTCGTCCACCTTAGTATCCTTGAAACCAGATATTTCCATCTTTGTGTCCTGATCCTTTTGTTCTCTTTGGTGAAACATGGTCTCCAAATGCTTCACTCTTGATTTCAGTTCCTGGTTTTCAGCTT
>NW_007386503.1:0-2534 GCF_000475195.1 Diaphorina citri
ATCGATTGTTGAATGGTTGCTCCGGAAGCCGCACTGAGTGTCTTCAATGTGAGATTGGATAAAAGGGAACAGGCGGTTATAGATTATGCGTGCTAGAAGTTTACCGGGCACAGATAACAAAGAAATCCCTCTGTAATTATCGCATTTTCGTTTGCTTCCTTTTTTGTGAATAGGGACCACTACTGCAGTTTTCCAGTCCTGAGGTAGATTTTTTTCTGACCATACTTTGTTGAGAAGTGTGTGAAGACATTTGATTGTTGTTGTTTGTCCTCCTTTCAACAGCTCTGTTGTTATGAGGTCTTGTCCTGGGCTCTTGTTGTTCTTTAATTGGCTGAGAGCTTTTGCTATTTCCATTTCCGAGGGTGGATCATCATTTGGTAGCTGTATTGTGGATGTGGTAATGTTAGAGTTCATTATTATCTCTAGCTGGTCTAGTTCTATGTGAGTGTCTTGGTTTAGGAGATTGTCGAAATGTTCTTTCCATCGTGAAAGTTGTTGGTTTTTATCTTTCAGTGCTATTCCTTGGCTGTCTTCTATTATATTAAGCGCTTTTTTGGTAGGCCCAATAACTTCTTTTATTGAGCGATAGAGGTTGAAGGAGTCATTTGTGTTCATCATAGCTTGTAGCTCATCCGTCTTTTGAGTCCACCATTTCTCTTTTATCCTGCGAACTTCCTTTTGACACTTTTTCCGGGCAGAGATGTATTTCTTTTTCATGGTCGAGCTTGGCGCTGCTATATAGTTGTTGTGAGCTTCTCTTTTCTTTTTTAGTGCTTCTTCAATGAGACTATCTGATTCATCGAACCAATCTGCTTTTTTATATTTCTTTGTGCCGAGGATGTCAGAGGCTGCTTTTATTGTGGCTTCTTTGAAGTTTGTCCATGTGGGTTCAACACCTTGTACATTGTCTGTATGAATGTTTGCATCTATTTCCGACTGGTATTGTATCTGGATTGCTTCGGTTTTCAGCTTTTTTGTATCATAGGTTCTCCGGGTTGGTTTTGGAGCATGGTGATACCTTCGTAGTTGTAACTTGAATGTAGCTCTGACAAGGTGGTGGTCAGTCTCGCACTGAGCTCCTCTCATGGATTTGCATCTTAAAACATTTGGGGCATCTCTGGCTCTGGTTATGATGTGGTCTATTTGATGCCATTGTTTTGTTCTAGGATGTTGCCATGTGGTCTTATACTTGGTTTTTTGTTGGAAACACGTGTTCGTAATGCGCAGATTTTGTTGTATGCACACGTTTAAAAGGCGCAGGCCGTTCTCGTTGCGTGTTCCAATGCCGTGAGGTCCGATGGCATCTTCCATACTGTTTTGTCTTCGTCCCACTCTTGCATTGAAGTCTCCTGCCAAAATCAATCCGCTTTTCTTAGGTATTTTCGCCAGCACTGAGTTAAGTTCTTGGTAGAAGGATTCAATGGTGTGCGGATCAGAATTCAAGGTGGGGGCATAGCATGCAATGAATGTGGTTTCAGTGTTTCCATTGTGTATTTGCACACTCATCATACGATCACTATAACAGTAAGGAGTAGACACGATCCCTTTCTTCATAAGTTCTGTGCGGACACAGATTGCCACTCCATGGTAATTTGGTTTGTCATCTTCACAGCCCGACCAGAGGTATGTGTAGCCGGCGTTTGTTTCTTCTAGTTTACCTGAGTTTTTCAGATGTGTTTCCTGAAGCGAAGCGATATCTATTCTGTAGCGCTGCAGTTCTCTGGCAATGACTGCTGTTCTTCTAGGTATGTTTGCTGTACTTTTATGTTGTGAATCTAGTAGCGTTTTGATGTTCCAGGTAGCAACTGTTAGGGTATTGCTTTTGTTGCTGGAATTTCTGGGTGTTGTATGAGGGTTATCTGATAATGTTGGTGTGCCTCCCCCAGAATCCATGAGGCAGACGGAGTCCGTAGAAACCGTGTGAGATTGGCTCACCTGGGGTAATGAATCCGTAAGTTTTGTACTCAACATATTTTTTCAGATAAGGGGGTTTTTTTTGTAGAAGGTAGGGCTCAGAGCATGTGCAATGAGTTGTTTTGAGTGGTCCAGGCTTGCAACCAGTCACACTGTCGATCCACTCCGCCCAGTAGATCCCAGTAGCAGGCTAAATGAGACCGTAGCGGAGGGGTCCGGTTTTCCTTCAGAGTTTTCCTTCTCCTAGTCTGTTTGGTCCGCGGGAAGTATTTTATTTCCTTCCAGCCCTCCATCCTTGCGGTGTGTGCAATACAAGGATGACGAGCACCCCCTATCCGCCACCTGGGGACGCGCTCCGTAGGGGTTACAGACTCCCCCGGGAGACATACATACATACATACATACATACATACATACATACATACATACATACATACATACATACATACATACATACGGGTTTTTTTTGTAGAAGGTAGGGCTCAGAGCATGTGCAATGAGTTGTTTTGAGTGGTCCAGGCTTGCAACCAGTCACACTGTCGATCCACACATACATACATACATACATACATACATACATACATACATACATACATACATACATACATACATACATACAT
>NW_007386504.1:0-2534 GCF_000475195.1 Diaphorina citri
CGGGCCCTAAACTATGGATTACCTATATGTTTGTAAAATAGGTAGGCACCTACCTAGGTTTAAGAACCACTGTGTTTAACTTATAAATGAAATAATGAATAGGTAACACTTTTTATTAATCAGTTTAACATTCACTGCTGTTAGAACAATGGGAGGAACAAGTTTACCAGTTTTACTCCACCGTTTTCGAGCGTTCAAAGACAGTTTATCTTCAAGATGAGTTTAGTGGAACTGTGTTGATTATTGGACGTGAACCTACCTGGATCTGGACTGATTATACGCTAATTGAGGAAGTTGGCAACCATTTCTGGTCCCCGCCAGTGCTGAAATATGGCAACCTCGTATCAAAACGTAAGTGAAGTAATAACTTTTTGACACCTAGGTACCTTTAATTAAATTTTGTCCTCCTCAAATTGGCCATTTTATCAAATATCTGAAATCCAGGATTTGAACCCAGCAATTCTAGACTTGACCATGCGAGAATATGAGAGATATCACCTTATTATGGCTTCCGAATTCACAAGTGATAAGTAATTGATAAAAATGTCCATTTCCCAATGGGATTAAATTGAACTCTAATCAAATAGACTGTACAACAGGGTGGACATAATACAGACAGCAGGGTGTTAGGTGGTTCCCTCATGGTCTACATACGGACCTACTTTATGCAAACCAAGATCTATGACCATAACAAAACATGTGATTATGATTACATTGTGCAGTACCAGTACCGACCACCTGGTGTAGACTGTATATTGTACCACATGTATTATGTTGTACCATTGTATTGTACCTACCATCTGTGTACATACCACATGTATTATGAGGTCAGTTGAATATTTCCAAGCTTCTTTGTCTTGGCAGAATGACGAGATGAACCATGAATTGAATAGGTTGCTAATTTCATATCCTGTTTATCCGTATAGGTAGAATAGAACAGATTCATAAATTCTTTGCGATATGAGTCTGATCCATTCGTTCCAGGAATACCGGCATTCTTGGACAATTATATACGTTGGTATACCTATGTACCTCGTATCTACTCAGTTTACGTTAGTTAGTGACGGGGGTTTTTCCCAATTTTCCTTTCATGCGGCGACAATCTACCCGCCTCTTCTTGTTAACTTCATCCAGTTCTGAGTGTGGGTCCGGAAAAAGCCCGCAGCACGAGATTGCCCAGACGGTCACCCATCCGTATGCCAAACAACCAAATGCCCTCCACTCACGATCAGAACGTCTGACTGCCCGCGGTCTCACAGACCTAGAAAGCAATTCATGTGACAGATCACTGGAGATTCCAATTTCCAAATCTAAATTGGTGACATTTGCGCACCCGGAAAGTAAGTAAGTACAGACCTAGGTCTGTCAGACCGTCTTAACGTGTGTGGCGGAAAAAGCTCGAGACCTCTAGGTCTGTGAGACCGTCTTAACGTGTGTGGCGGAAAAAGCTCAAGATCTAGGTCTGTGAGACCGCGGTCTTTCAGATGGTCTCAGCACGAGTGGCTGGAATGTTGCCTTCATTGATGCGTCGGGAACTTGTGCGTTCGACGCAATTTGATATATAGGTCGACCAGGTTTGGACAAGTCCTTCTATGGGAACAGACAGACAGACAGACTAACTGACAGAAACACAGACGACACCGAAGCGAATGCAATATAGTCCGTCCCTTATACCTTTTTATTAATATTGTAATAATAAAGGAAGGACGGACTAAAAATGTTAGAAACGTTCAGAGTGAGTTAGGCTAAGGTATACGAGGTAAGTATTAGATACTTTTCTGTAAGACTGAGCTGGTTTTTCCAGCAAAACGGGCTAGTAGGTCTAATGGCCTGTATGACTAATTGACTATAATATGTATTTATTATTTAACTTGTGTGTTGTCGCATTTATTTATAATTTGAACAATATATGCAATATTAGGTAATATTAGATAATAAAATAATTAAGGTCTGTATAGGTGACGTTTTTCTTTTTCATTCCTGGTAGGTATATCAAATGTACGAGCATATAGTAGGTAGGTAGGTAGGTAATTATTATTAAAAATCAATATGTTTTCTAGAGTTCATTAGATTATAATAATAAATTGAATTCCTATTATTTACGTGTACCTCTATGCCTTTTATTAAATAGACATTAATTTAATGCATGATAAATAGAGGTCTCTAATATTTATTATGTAGTCACCAATACCAGCTAGGTAGAGAGAAACATTTATTCAAATAACGTGACTGCCAGTCTTTGACAATCATATTCGGTTAGAAATCTTCAAATCTCGTGGGGGGCGTCTTTTTCCTTTTTCATTAATTATTCTAACATATGCAAATTTAAGTCGTTTTTCTTTTCAATAGCGTAGATATGGTGATGGAGAATATGGGTGGTACCTAGCTCTTCTATCACACGTTAAATATTAGAAACACCGTTTGTTGTCTCATGGTCCTCATGGAGGAAATTATTCAAAGAAGAAAAAAAGTCTCGGCCCTTGGGGTCTTCTTATCTAGGTTTGACTGTACTAAAATTTAATTGGTTATCTGCT
>NW_007386505.1:0-2533 GCF_000475195.1 Diaphorina citri
TTTTCTTGTGCTTCAGTGACCTTTAGAATTCACTAAATTGCCTAAATTAAACCAAGCAAATGTCCACTGTTTGTTAAATATGTTTACAAAATTCCATCAAAATTAAACAAACTGTTCATTGGTATTTTCGAACTGAAGCCCAAAATCAGATGAGCAAATTTCCTCAGTGGCAAAATTAACATACTTAAAACTCAGGACATTTTTGCCAAATTTCATCAAATTCATACAAAATGTAACAACATTCAGTATGGTGAAGCAGTCACATAAAGTGAAAATGTGGAACTCATTTTGGTCATCCATCCTTTTTTTTACAACTGAGGTTACCTACATTTTGTATTTTTTAGGCTCTACATTATGGATTTAGACAGTGGCAACATGATAACATAGAGGTACAAACATGTAGGCACGTGTGGTATGTCTTGCAAGTCAATGAAGCTTGTGTAAACTGTATTAGGACTCAAATCATCAAATTCTCAGAAGAATTGTTCCTGTCAGTGACTGAGGTTACCTACATTTTGTATTTTTTAGGCTCTACATGGATTTAGACAGTGTCATCCTGATAACATGATAACATAGAGGTACAAACATGTAGGCACATGTGGTATGTCTTGCAAGTCAATGAAGCTTGTGTAAACTGTATTAGGACTCAAATCATCAAATTCTCAGAAGAATTGTTCCTGTCAGTAGTTTATTTTATTTTTATTGGATTACTTTTTTAGTAGTTTTTAGTAATTTTTCTTCAGGTCTTCTAATTCTCAGAATTTTCAGATGTCCTGTGACTCATCATTATTTCTAAATCCATCTTTAGAAATGAAATGCCCAACTCCTTTTTTACAGTCTCATTAACTGTTCATCAATTTTTGATCTTTTTCATGCCCTTGACTTTTTTTCTCTCAAACTCTAGTCTCAGTACATCAGACTACACTCACAGCTAAGTCTACAACCCGGTGTTACAGTGTGTTATATCTAAGCATACCCAGTTACTTGGAGATTGTTTGCTCAACAGTATCCAATAATGCTAAGAGCAAGAGCAATAACACCCCAACCCCAGAAAGAAGTTCATAGATTTCAGAAAAACTATTCTATAATTTCAATCTAATTCATAGAATCTCATTCCAGAGTTTGATTGTTGAAAGTAATTTTCTCCATAATAAAGTTAACCAAATTTTTGTTATGGAGAAAATAATACAAATTTTTGTTATGGAGAAAATATTGTTGCCTGGGTTTTCACATTCTATATTTAGGTATATTTTTATATATTTCATTGCATTTATTTATCTGTCACATGTTTTCTTTTTCTTAAAAAAACTACATAGGGGGTTTTTTCTCAGTTGAATGAACGAAGGCAGTTCCAAGTTTTAACCCGATGATTTTGGTCAACCCCGATTTTGACTAAAGAAAAACAAGCTGGGTCCGTCCCTCCGGGAATTTTTTAGCCCGTAGTTTATTCGATCGTGATCAGAGCTCATTTGTGTTGGAAAATGTGAAAAAATCCCCCAAAAACCAGTTTTTTTTTTGTTTTTTGGCTTTATGGTTCTCTGGACAAAATTTGCACCACCATTTTCGTGTTCCTGGTAAAAAGACATTTGATAGGACAGGAAAAAAGAATTTGATATATAGGTCGACCAGGTTTGGATAAGTCCCTTCTATGGGGACAGACAGACAGACCGACTGATAGACACCGAAGCGAATACAATAGTCCGTCCCTTATACCTTTTTATAACTATTGTAATAATAAAGGAAGGACGGACTAAAAAACTGCCTTTATGAATTTGGGCAGCTAGTGTTCTAATTATCACTTGATTGATTGATCGATCGTCTAAAGTTGTGTCTACACAGTCGATGCCGTTATATGGATCGTCGATCGATATATTCGACTATGTGTGGACACAGAGGACTTGGGAGTTTGAATTCCGAACTTTTTTCCTGTTTCGAAGGCGAATTTGAAGATTTTTTTGCAGAAGAAATTTAGTAGGGTTCCAAGGTTCTAACTTGATGTCAATTCAGTTCCACATCTGTTGAGTTGTTCTAATAAATACCAGTTAATCTCTCTGTTTTTCTCTTCTATTCCACAGAGCACACTGTTCCACCCTGTCAGGCCACTCTCCCTCTCAAGCTGTGTCTACACAGTCGATGCCGTTATATGGATCGTCGATCGATATAATCGACTATGTGTGGACACAGAGGACTTGGGACTTTGGATTCCGAACTTTTTTCCTGTGTTCGAAGGCGAATTTGAAGATTTTTCGCAGAAGAAATTTAGTAGGGTTCCAAGGTTCTAACTTGTTCAGTTACACATCTGTTGAGTTGTTCTAATAAATACCGGTTAATCTCTCTTCTATAGTGTTTTGGGCAGTCCGTCTATTAAATTTTATTAATTGTTTTTCTCTTCTCATTCCACAGAGCACACTGTTCCACCCTGTCAGGCCACTCTCCCTCTCTCTCCCCCCTCAAGGAGCCCCTCGATTCGCCCCCTGCTTTATGAATTCGGGCAGCTAGTGTTCTAATTATCACTTGATTGATTGATCGTCTA
>NW_007386506.1:0-2530 GCF_000475195.1 Diaphorina citri
ACACAGCACTGCTGGTTCAACACAAGAGTACTAGAAATAGATAGGAACCTATTGAAATATTTGCCGGCGAAAGAAATTTAAGTTCAAATTTTTGCATTCAAGAGATTCGAAGCAAGCATCACGTTGCCACTACACTTCATTGGATTAAGTTGACGCGTTACGGATCCTCAGTCAATTTTTCTCAACAGTCATTTGATGAAATTTTCAGTAGCTACAAATTGCCTTTCTGTATTTCGTGGAACATTACTGTTGATCTAATAAATCTAATTAAATAAATCGCTTGTTCTTGGTCATAATAGCCTGACGGTATACTGGATGGCCATAGTTGACATCCTCAGACCAACAATATATCACTTTTGAAGAACTGGTTTGTTGAAAAAGCCGCACCTGCACCTAGCCTTTCCTTTTCATCGTAATGTTCATCCACCTTCGTAATTTCACAAGGTATGACTTCATTTACTTTTGAACAGTTTAATACAGATAGAAAGTTTTAGTGCCTTTTAAGATGATAGCTATTGGGGTGTAAGTGGACCATATGGGGGTTAGTACACGGAACTTATACAAGGTATTGAGAAGTCATACAAAAGGGCCATTTCCCCCCCCCATTCATCCATCCAGTTCTAGAACCACGTGACCCGGTATGTCCTGTATTGTTTCATGTCCTTAGTGGTAACGATCATCTCCAGTCATTAGAGAGTTTTTTTTTTTTAATCTCTGCAATTATAGAAATATTCTTTCTTCTATCCTGATCTAAAACTCCGCCAAACGGTTCTTTCCAAACAAGACAGCAAGTACCGGTATCATGCTGACAGTCTTGACAGAGTAGTTATTATGAGTTGACTGTGTCTTCTATTCTTCAGATCAGGTTTTGTAACTTTTCATTATTGTGGGCAAAGTTGCTGTGTAGGAGTGTTGAAGTCGATTGACGATGTCAAAGTGACTGAAATTGTGGAATTTGTGGAGAACATGACAAACTTTGCAATAGAACATGTCCGAAAACACCTAGAGAGATTACAAAGCTGCATTCTTGGGTTAGAACTGGAATGGATTGAAGAAGACTTGGCAAATCTAATGGTGTCAAAAGTCAAAGACCAACTCAAATTACTCAACAAAACAGTGATGGATTATTAAAAAACAGTGATAAACTTTATCTCGATTGACAATTCGCCAACGTTCATTCAGTAATGAAACCGGCTAAGAACTTTTCGAGATTATTATTATTTTTTTTTTGCTTGGGATTTTCTAAAACTTCTTCATATTTCACTGTGAAAAAGGCGTTTTCTGACAAAGTCTTCCTTTGTGACACAACTCAACGTTACCTGTCCTTGAAATAGACCAAGTCAATGTTTGTAAACGTCGGGCGTGTCTAAAACAGGAGTTTGTTATCAAAGAGAGATCTGAGATATCAAAGTTGACAATGTTGACGTAAATGTCTACAAATTTGTACACAAATGCAAGAATTTGCAAACAAAGGGCGAAATTATCACTGAGGACAGTTTCTACCGTTCAAGCATTTCTTAAAAATAAATTAAACAGAAGAGAGGCATAATAGAATTCGAGAATGTAAGTCCCCATACATAGGCCATGGAATTTGGACATCTCAAACAAAAGTAACAGGGGTTTATTTGTTTATTAGCAAGGACAAATTAGAAGGTAAATGAAATGTACTGAGCAAAGTTTTCTGCTAATTGATGACAACTCATAAAGGTGAGAAGTTGACCACTTAGTTTGACGTGTGGGAATTTAGCTTCAATGAGAATTGTTCCTCTGTTTGTCTGTTTGGACCATTTTCCCAGCATAGCTCTTGATTTCTTGAACCCATTTCTCTCCATTTAATTTCTTGCAGAATGGTTAGAATTTGTCGCATTGTTTTCGCGTTTTGATGAGTCCGTGTAATCATTGTTTTGTCTCATTTGTAATGAGTACTTTTCTTACTTTGCCATTTTCCTGCTAATTGGTTTAAATAAGACCAATTTGCGTATTCAACTTTCACCGCATTTTACAATACCTAGTATTTTTGTGTTTTCAATTTTCATAAATGATGCTTGAAAATCCTTGAAAAATCAAGTAACAAACTCAACATTCCATCATTTGAATATTGAAAACCTTGACGTACGAGTACTTTTAAGAAATAAATTGGTGGAACCCAATTTTGAATTGATAGGTTTCAAATTTTGACAATAACACATTCTTTTTTTCCTTTTAGATACTCTAATTTCCAACTACCATTGGGCAAGTGGGCAGCATTCCAATAAATAGTAGTTACCCATATCCTAATAAGTTTAGGTATGTTAAAGTGCTCTTGAGGAAAAAAAAGTATAGGCAACATTTATAAAAAAAGTGCATGGCAACATTCTTTTAACAAGTTAGGGCAGTATTCTAATGAGTTTTATAGGCAATATTCTAAAATGAGTAAGGCCACATTCTTATAAGAAAGGCAATATTCTAATATTTTCCCCATCCGTGGCACAAGCTCCGGCTTTTACGGATGGGTATACCATTTGTTAACTATTTATTTGATGAGAGAATT
>NW_007386507.1:0-2530 GCF_000475195.1 Diaphorina citri
GAGAGTAATAGAGAAGGTAACAGAAAGTAAAAATAAAGTGATAGAGCTAGTAATATCTGGAAAAATAAAGGCATAGTATTTTTTTTTTCAAGAGGTTTGACAGAGGGAACTGTAACTTCTATGGTCTCATCGTCCCGAAATCGAAGAGAGAAGGAAGACAGGATAGTGTTGTGTATGATGGTGGTTTCGAACCAGTGTATTTCGGTTTTCCAATATCCAATATTGGCTAGAGTGAATTGATTCAATCCTCAGTCTTGGTTTTCGCTCTGGTGAGTCTTCACAAAATAAATTTGTTCCAATGTTCTATTTTCAAAGTGATCTTTTCTTACTACATTAGAACTCTAATTCAACAGATAGGAGAAAGCCAGCCGTTCCGAGAACGAACATTATCCCATCAGGATAAAATCCGCCCCGGGCGGGAATCGAACCAGTGGCCTAGCGCTTACAAGGCAGACGCACTACCAACTAAGCTAGCTAGGCTGGCTGAACCTTAACTTAATTTATGCCGTAGGACGAAAGCCAGCCGTTCCGAGAACGAACATTATCCCATCAGGATAAAATCCGCCCCGGGCGGGAATCGAACCCGGGACGAAAGCCAGCCGTTCCGAGAACGAACATTATCCCATCAGGATAAAATCCGCCCCGGGCGGGAATCGAAGGATAGGAGAAAGCCAGCCGTTCCGAGAACGAACATTATCCCATCAGGATAAAATCCGCCTCGGGCGGGAATCGAGCCCAGTGGCCTAGCGCTTACAAGGCAGACGCACTACCAACTAAGCTAGCTAGGCTGGCTGAACCTTAACTTAATTTATGCCGTAGGACGAAAGCCAGCCGTTCCGAGAACGAACATTATCCCATCAGGATAAAATCCGCCCCGGGCGGGAATCGAACCCGGGTCTAGCGCGAGCCGTTCCGAGAACGAACATTATCCCATGAGGATAAAATCCGCCCCGGGCGGGAATCGAACTCGCGGCCTAGCGCTTACAGGATAAAATCCGCCCCGGGCGGGAATCGAACCCGCGGCCTAGCGCTTATAACCCGTTCCGAGAACGAACATTATCCCATCAGGATAAAATCCGCCCCGGGCGGGAATCGAACCCGCGGCCTAGGTGTTCCGAGAACGAACATTATCCCATCAGGATAAAATCCGCCCCGGGCGGGAATCGAACCCGCGGCCTAGCGCTTCCATCGAGAACGAACATTATCCCATCAGGATAAAATCCGCCCCGGGCGGGAATCGAACCCGCGGCCTAGCGCTTACAAGGTAGAAGTCTTATCGTCCCGAAATCGAAGAGAGAAGGAAGACAGGATAGGAGGAAAGCCAGCCGTTCCGAGAACGAACATTATCCCCGCCCCGGGCGGGAATCGAACCCGCGGCCTAGCGCTTACAAGGCAGACGCACTACCAACTAAGCTAACTAGGCTGGCTGGAAGGCATAGTAAAACATGACTTACTTTTAGTTTATCTAGTTGACACAGGTACACATTGTTAGTGTAGGTTTCAGTGACAATATTCTGAATACAACTCAGCGTGCGACATAGCTTGGCATACATGGTCTCATCAAACTTGGATATTTTATATGAAGCTCTAGCAGTGACTGGATTGTCATCCTATGTAACACAGAACAATAGTATATTAATTAGACATTGTGACTAATAATACCAAAGATTAGACATTTAAGTAAAAAATAATAATAATTAGGGGGAGTAAGGAACTCGAAATCGAAGAGAGAAGGAAAACAGGATAGGACAAAGCGAGCCGTTCCGAGAACGAACCTTACGAACGCCCGGGGAGAATTACCCCATGATGTTGTGAAGGCAGCCAAAGTTACAAATTCAAAAATAGGTTGGATGATCTCACCGGGAACCACAACTTCTTCCAACAATGAAAAGGGACATGGACAAACTATACCTTGCAGGATCGAGCACCGATTGGCTGATGCCACTGGGTCCTCCCACCTGTAAGTAACTTTATCCTTTACAGAATGTAACACAGAACAATAGTATATTAATTAGATATTGTGACTAATAATACCAACGATTAGACATTTAAGTAAAAATAATAATAATTGGGGGAGTAAGGAACTACGTATAATAACGGAGGCCTTAACGTCCCGAAATCGAAGAGAGAAGGAAAACAGGATAGGACAAAGCGAACCGTTCCGAGAACGAACCTTACGAACGCCCGGGGAGAACTACCCCATGATGTTGTGATGGCAGCCACAGTTAACAACTTCAAAAATTGGTTGGATGATCTCACCGGGAACCACAACGTCTTCCAACAATGAAAAGGGACATGGACAAACTATACCTTGCAGGATGGAGCACCGATTGGCTGATGCCACTGGGTCCTCCCACCTGTAAGTAACTTTATCCTTTACAGATGGAGGTCATTCTCGGAACTATTGACTTCTTCCTATCCTTTCTCTGTTAGATTTCTGGACAATACTACTTGCCTCGGTGGTGTAGTGGTCAAGGCGCTCGCCTGGTAAACAGGAGGGCGGGGGTTCAATCCCAGCCGAGGTATGGAA
>NW_007386508.1:0-2529 GCF_000475195.1 Diaphorina citri
TTCAGCCATTGGTCCGTGTGTCTGTCCTTCCGTCTGTCTGTAAACAAAATATCTCGAGAACGGTAAGAGCTAGAGACTAAAAATTTGACATGCAGCTGTCAAATGTGACAAGGATGCGACACGAAACTTTTGGTTAAGATCGGTTCAACGCTTGGCGGCATTTTGCCGCTTTTTGGTGTAATTTAACAATATCTCGGGAATGGTATGAGCTAGAGTCTTGAAATTTGGTATGTAGTCCAAAAATGTGACAAGGATGCAACACAAACCGTTTGGTTAAGACAGGTGCTGCGGTTGACGGTATTTTGACCATCACTTTATGGCGGTTTTTGACCGTTTTTTGGGGGTTTTCAGCCATTCTGACTAAAAGGTTAGAGATATTGTAAAAGTTACAATAGAACAACACCCAAATAAGCATCATTCAATAGGATAAGGAAAGTCGTGTGATGTTTTTTAGCTTCCGGTAGAGTAAACGAAGAGGTAGAAGTTAAAGTTAGCTGGGTTTTTAGCATCTCCACTAATAAATAAATGATGAATGATTAAAATTATTTATAATACCTACTTACCTATTTACCTATTTAGTAACAATAGTCAATTGTTAATAAATACCTACCTATTTGACAGGCCTATATACCAAAATAAGACTGAAATCAGGACTAGTTTCAAATACAAGATTGATGCATTATCCACTCAAAACTCCGAAATTCCCATAAAAAAACTTTTTGTATAGCTTTGAGTGGCAGGGTTCTCTTAGGAAAGAACACCATTTGCGTCAGCGAACCCAAAATCATCCGTCCAAGAATCCAAAATTGAGGAAATAAAGCTTGATCAAGTTCTACCTACAAATGTATTTTCGAGTAAGTATCGTGCTATACCTACAGATGATTCTGTGATTATGATTATCCTCATGACTTTCAATATGAAGACCTCACCAGAAGAATTAGGTAGATGCTCCAGGCTGCTGGACTGTAGTGGGGTGTGAAAGGACGCTGAGGGTCTGTCTGTGTGAAATGTTTAGTGGACTTGAAAGGGTGATGTTTGAAATTTGTAATATAGGAGACGAATTAGGTATAGGTAGATAATGGACATTTTTTGAAGAAATACAATAAATATACGAATCGTGCAATACTTTTTCACTGAGACGAATCTTACACCTAAAATTGAGACGAATCGTGTCTTTCCCGATATTAGGTAGATCCCTCCTGATGTCTACAGAGAGAGGTAGGTATTAGATTTAAATAATGCTGGAGTCACGGCTCAGGGTATGGTGTTTCGCCCATTCTGTGGCACCATTCCTGGCCGCTCAACCCGCTAAAAAACCTCCCCGCTCTTCTTTCTTGTTCCCGGAACTTTTTTGTTATTACATCGGGAATCGGTTTTTACTTTCTGTTGGGAATGGGTTCGTCTTTCTGGTTTCGTTTCAGGTTCATCTTTAGGGTTTGTTTCAGGTTCTTTAAGTTTCGTTTCAGGTTCTTCTTTAAGTTTCGGTTCTCGAAGTCTGGTTTTTCTTTAGGTTTTGTTTCAGGTTCTTCTATAGGTTTTGCTTCAGGGGTATTTGGGGTTCTTCTTTAGGTTTGTTTGGGGTTCTTCTTTAGGTTTCGTTTCAGGGTTTTCTTTAGGTTTTGTGTCAGGTTCTTCAGGTTCTTCTATAGGTTTCGGAATCCTATAAGGTGAAATCCTACCTATGAGGTGAAACTCGGTTACATCCACTGAAATTAGTGGATGTCCCTCATGTACATAATTTGTACATACGTACCCAGGTATATTAAATTTCCACTTTTCCAGCCCGGGGCGGATTTTATCCTGAAGGCATAATGTTCGTTCTCGGAACGGCTGGCTTTCTCCTATCCTGTCTTCCTTTCCTCTTCGATTTCAGGTCGATAAGACCTTAGCAGTTGCAGTTCCCTTTAACAAACCTCTAAAAAAAAAAACAACTTCCACTTTGAACTTTTGTTTTTCGTTTTTCCTGGCAAAAGTTTTACATTTTTGTTTGTATTCTGACTACAATTGTTTAAGGGCCTGATGAGAAATGATTTCCTACCCAAAATATCTACTTGGAACACTATTAGGATATTAGGTGCTGGACCAGTGAGATAAATCGGTAGGTAGGTAGGTAGGTATAATTAGTATGTGTATAAGAATGACTAGATGAATCGGTAAGGATCAAGCGGGTATCTCAGGGTTCCTAAATATTTCCAACACCCTAACGTGTGAAAGGGGGCGGGCCTCGGCACTTCCCCCCGAAAAAGGAATTGTTCCTCTGCTGAATACATATTATAGGTAGCTGAGTGGTCAATCTATCCGCTTGGTATACTGGAGGATACGAGTTCGAATCCACTGGAAGTAGGGACCTCCTAGGAAAGACGTACCGTATTACCTATATTATAACTTATCTGTGAACTGTTTTACTTTTCGATCAGAGGTAAAACATTGTTTTCTGCTTTTAAAGTTGGATTTTTACTTTCCTTATCCTATAGGAAGGAAAGTAATGCAATCGGGTCAAATTTTCGATGGTCAGTTTTTAGTGCCAAA
>NW_007386509.1:0-3413 GCF_000475195.1 Diaphorina citri
TTTTCATACCTACGAGTATATCTACATTTTATATATTTTATGAACATACAAAAATATACTATCTGAGATTCTGCAAAATGAAAATAATAAATATTATATAAAAAAACTGAACTTAATAGTAATCATAATGAAATTTATTCCCTTTAGCTCTGAGCCTAATAGTCAATACTTAATAGTTGATTAAGCAATGTAGGTAGGTAGGGTACCTATTCGACTAAATTGCGGACTGTATGGGCATTGACTGTATGGGCCTCGACTACTAACAAATTCTCAAACAAATCCTCTTTCCAAAACGATACTAAATTTACCAAACGGTGCAATTCTGATCAGATTCCCCTCCCATAATTAATTCGAACGGTTTAATACCGGGACTTAATAAGCTGTATAACTGAGAAATCTAGACCAGGTACACTATGAGTACTTAGATCTATAATACTAGGTTCTCAGTACCTACTGATATACGTAAGTGTAAATAATAGCATGTGTATGTAGGTACTTGTCTTGCATTAAAGGTAATAAAAGAAATCAGTGCCGGTTGTTCAGAAAAATAGTCCTGTGTGATTTACAATTCAAGTTAAAATGTCAATACAGGCAAAATGGCATGCTAAATATTGCCAGGAAGTCCATAAACCTATCTCCACCGGAAATATATCACTTGTTTTTACGGCACTTTAGAATCTTACACGCAAATAAATAACAGGTACCAGTACCAACTCTTTTTTCTCAAAGGATTTTCGTTAAACTACCTACATATGTAGCTAAAAATTTCGATCCTCTTTTAAGTTTGCGATCATTTAACCAAATTTCCAATATCTAGAGGTAGAACCCCCACAGGGTAGGTAGGGTACCAAAATTCCGTGCATGTCTAACATTTGGACATAGCCCTTCAGCACTGACGTTGTAATATACTACAATATCCAGCAGGCCAGGCCAGAAATAATACTGACAGTACCAATATTCTGTATTGTATGTCGTGGTAACAATAAAAATGTTCAAAATGAAAGAATTTAAGGCATGAAATTTCTCATTGCTCTGGTTGAGGCTATATGTTCCCGTAATTACTTAGACCTGCCTCCAGACATTCACACACATACAGACAGACATACGTACAATCCTTTCACTCCCAGCATTATTTTGGTAGAAAAACACTTTTCTTGTAGGTGCTTCGACTGCTTTGACATTTTCAACAATAGGTAAGTATACATGTCTTTGAAGATATGTATAAGTATTATTTTTTCCCCCAACTTTTTCTTTGCAAGACATCTTTGGTTAGTTTTCTAATGTCGCTAATATATTTTGTCAACTTTGAACATTTGTTTCCTTCTCTCTCTTCTAGCAGGCCCCCTTTACTCTCTAGAGTTAAAGGGCCTCCAACAATATCAGATCTGATAAATGTAGGTGATTTTTATTAGAAAGGTAGGTAGTTGTAACTTTTACTCACAATTAGTAGGTATACTCTAAATACGAATATACTGTTCACACTATTACTTAATTTTCTCTACTACTATTACTTTATTTCTTCTGACTGAGTTTTTGTTAGCTAGGTTTACTTTTTTTTATCCTGATTAATAGTTCACACTTAGATCGTATATGAACCTATACAGTCTTGAATTGCCAAAGATCTGTTCGGTTCAACTATTTTCCTTTGAAGATCCTGGAACATACGGACAAGGTTGATATATCACCAGTTTTGGGGTCCCTGATTATCCGAGGAAACAGTGGTTTAGCCCATTCTGTACTGTATTACAACGTACGTACGTACTACGTACGTACTACAAAGAGGTTTAATGATGGAAAATTAGAATAAAGTTTGTGAACAAAAATCTCAGAACGGTTTGTCGTGAGAAATGAAATTTGGGTATGCTATCCCGGTATGGTCCAAGGACGCGACTGTAACAATTTGGTAAGAAATCGGATAATCACCCATCCAGATATTAACCAAAGTAATTGTTGCTTAACCCTCACATCTTCGTGGAAAATGTTGAAAAGCGTTGTTGAAACAAACATATCTCAAGAACGGTTTGTCGTAAGCGATGAAATTTGGTATGCGGCGTATGTTCCAAGGACGCGACTGTAACAATTTGGTAAAAATCTGATAGTCACCCATCCTGATATTAACCAAAGTGATTGTTGCTTAACCCTTATTTCGTATAAACGGTAAGAGATATCGAAAACATTTGGTCATTCGGATGTGAATACTCTAGTCAATGTGATTTTTCACGCCGAATCGAATGGTGTTACTTTTAGTACTGTCTGACTTACGGTTGAGAAGTTGCGGTTTCGATACTTCCCTGTGTCGACAAATTTCCCTTTTATTCGTGAACCGTTACCAAATGAGCAAGTGAATAGTTAATCCCATGTGATTTTTTACGCGGAATCGAATGGTGCTACTTTTAGCACTCTCTGACTTACATTTGAGAAGTTGCGGGTTCGATACTCCCCTGTGTCAACAAATTTCTCTTTTATTTGTGAACCGTTACCAAATAAGCAAGTGAATAGTTGATCCCATGTGATTTTTCACGCCGAATCGAATGGTGAAACTTTTAGAACTGTCCGACTTACAGTTGAATATTCTGCAAATGTAATAGAAAGTCGTGTGATGTTCACACCAGATTTTTTATCTGGAGAATATGTTCACACTTGGATCGTTATTGAACCTTTTAGGCAGTCTCAAGTTGCCAAAATGTTTTTTTTTTTTTTTTCCTTTGAAGCTCCTGAACACTACGGACACTTGTATGTCACGCCACAATGCGTTTTGACAGAACTTTTGAAAGCCACCATTGGAATGAGGCCGGAGCGTTCTAAAGCCAACCTAGGCTAATTTTTCAGTCTGAATTGAATGATCCCATATTGTACTTCACGTCACGCAAGACACCACATGGAGTGTCCGTTTGGCAACGGTGTATTAGAAATCAGACTAATAATAAGGTTCTAATAACTGACTTATCAACGTTCTCAAGAAATCTCCTTGAGGAGCATCTCAAATCTTAATAGGTATTATCAGAAGATTAGGGTAGATGAGTCAAAGATGGTCCACTAGAAATTAGAAAAAAGAAACGAAGACCAAACATCCAAAGACATTTTTATTTTGTGTTCGTTTCGGTCTGCGCTGGGCTACGATGTTTTTAAGGGCCGAATCATAGACGATCCTAAAAATATTTAGGTGCCGTTTTTGCATTATCTCGCATAGTATCTTTGGGCCTATTGGAGAGCCATGGCTTATCGGTGAGCCATGGCCCATCAGCCGGCCAAGTCCTATCTTCGGACCAGGCACCTTATTCGAACGAATATTATTGTTGAAATATTGATATTTGAGAGAATCCAACGAGATGTTCTGCTGACCTTTCGAGCTGAATGTTGAATATTCTAATCTCGCGACCTCTATTACTTTCATATTGGTCTCGTCTTGGTCC
>NW_007386510.1:0-2527 GCF_000475195.1 Diaphorina citri
ACCATTGTGAGGACAAATGTTTTCCTTGAAGAGGTTTGATAGACCAAAGGTCCGTTCCCACTTGTGAATTTCTTCCTATTTTTCCGAACGTCCTGTAGGAAAAGAAAAGCCAGCAACACGCGATTGCTTCGATTGTTACCCAATAGGTTTCCAACCACGCCCAACGTTACTTAACTTCAGTGAACCTTTGGAAGCTGGTGCATTCAACGTACAATCTCTGCTGGCTTGATTGAAAAAAAAACAGCTGCTGTGTTTCTTGCTAATATAGGCCGGACTGGCTTGGTTTAGCTTTGAATTTGAACTCTTTTGACGTTCGCGCCTGCCGGCATGGTACACTTGATGTACATTTGTACGGTGTACACACAACAAAGAATTTCATAATATAGAATTATTTAGTAAGAAGTGAGATCAAGCATTAATTTAGTTAGAAGTGATAATTATGTTTTAATAAGAACTGGGTGTGGATCACGATTTTGTGAATTCTAAATCATTCTCCATAGATCACAGAATTCATGAACTCACAACAATACAGGTATGCGCGTATTGATAACAAGATTATAAGGAAGATCAGGCCCGGGAGAATAGAACCTAATAGGGAGATGCACTTTCATGCCCAGTACTACTAAACTTGTTTGCTATGGAAAAGGTCCTGAGTTCGATCCCGATGATATTATTTTCAGCTCGTGTAGTAAAATATTGTGGAGTAAGGAGTGCAGAGTAATTCGTGGAACAGGCCACGAGTCAGGATAAATGAGGATACAGGATAAATGATTATTGTTCCATAAAATGTAATGTTATTAGGTTATTACCAATCAAATATATAAGACCTTGTTTAGACTGCGGGAGTAAAGGGACTTTTCAGTGCTATGCTGGCATTATAAACAGGGTATATTCTATTCTATTCTATTCTAGATAATAAAGACCGCCCCTGGTTTACCGCCCCTGATAACTGATAACAAATTGTTGAAGTCGCCCTTTTTTCTTATTACCAATCAAATATATAAGACCTTAGACCTTGTTTAGACTGCGGGAGTAAAGGGACTTTTCAGTCCTATGCTGGCATTATAAACAGGGTATATTCTATTCTATTCTAGATAATAAAGACCACCCCTGGTCTACCGCCCCTGATAACTGATAACAAATTGTTGAAGTCGCCCTTTTTTCAATTTAGTTAGAAGTGATAATTATGTTTTAATAAGAACTGGGTGTGGATCACGATTTTGTGAACTCCAAATTATTCTCCATAGATCACAGAATTCATTAACTCATAACAATACAGGTATGCGTATTGATAACAAGATTATAAGGAAGATCAGGCCCGGAAGAATAGAACCTAATAGGGAGATGCACTTTTCATGACCAGTACTACTTGTTTGCCATGGAAAAGGTCCTGAGTTCGATCCCGATGATATTATTTTCTGCTCGTGTAGTAAAATATTGTGGAGTAAGGAGTGCAAGTATTTTTTTTATTCCTTGGATTGCGCTTGGGGTGCAATAGTCTTACATACTAGACTCGATACACAGGAATTTTGTCAGAAAAGGCCCCCATTTCAATGTAATGTAATGGGGTTGCACTCTTCTGTTGACTCTACATATTGTTAAAATTTTGACCATGTTTAACATCAATGGTCCCAGTCCAGTGACAATAATATTGTAAACTTGCATAAAGGACTTGCTGTGTGTTTCCACACAGAAAGTCACAAGAAAGTCTCTTGCATAGACTTAGGTATAAGCAACTTGCCACTCACAAAGCTGTGTGTGCAAGCTAACTTGTACATTGGGACATTTGGGAGGCTGTAAACCCAGTATTTCTCAATGGACCTACGTAAGAACTTGATGTACGTACATAAATAATGGTAAAATTTTGTACTTACTAATATGCCCCTCAACAATGTTTTGGTTAGCCTCCGTGACCTAGTGAGTATCACACGCCGGAGGTACCAGGTCGATTCCCGGAATATTGTGACAGTTACCATTATGTTCGGTAGAACTTGAAACTTTCTTTTTTTCGTTCAATTAATTCAAATGAAATGTTGGTAATTTAATTACCAATTATTATTGTATTTGATCTTTTTTTTACCTCTCACATTACGTATAACATTTTCATAGTCATCTCATCGCCATTGACCCATTCACCTCGAAATACAAAATAATAATAGTAATAAAAAATCGTAAATAGAAGAAAATATTTTTTGCATTTTTCCCTTCTTCAAATCTCCATGTTTCTGACCTCTTCCCGTCGCTTCGCTCCGGATTTCTGCTTTCTGCTAGTAAATCCTCAAGGCATGGCCGTTCATGTCACTCATCAATTTAGTGGTCTTGCTCGGCGTAGCTTAACAAAAACGAACCGGAAAATAGCCTAAAACCTTCACGGAAGTGCAAGCAATAAGTTGACAAAGTTTCATAGCAATCGGATGAGCTGTTTGGCCAGGCATAAAGTTCTTTACTATCCTTATCCTATAGGAAGGAAAGTAATGTAATCGGGTCAAATTTTCGATGGTCAGATTTTAGTGTCAAAACACGTTTT
>NW_007386511.1:0-2527 GCF_000475195.1 Diaphorina citri
AAAGTTCTTTTTTCTTTCTCAACAGATGAAAAACCCCAACTTCTTTGTAAACTGTATACACAATGGTAAGATATAATATATAATACTCTGCTTTGACCCGGTTTTGAGGACTTGAGACTTTGAGACTTAAGCAATAAAACTTAATTAAAGTAGACAATCACCAGAGCTCTGTGTTTAAGTACAATGCTCGCTGCTAGATGTTAGAGCTAGATCAGGGTTGGAGCACAACTGTAATACTCTTCTTGGCACGGCGCAGGGGTGGATCTAGGCGCACGGCAGTGCGCCAGGCCAAGTTCCGGCCTGAGCACGCCAGTGTGTATATTGCACGAAACATTTCGACGCATTTTTACCCCTATCATAACTCCGTCAATTTTCAATGTAATCTAACGAAATTTGGACCATAATTATGTTAACCTATACTTCCTTATTATACCTGCGAAATTCCGAAGTTCTAGCTTTACAGGAAGGGATAGAAATAACGGTTTGAAAATCGCTTATTTTACGACTGATTCACTGACTCACTCATCAAAATCATGAGGCACTTCCCGATGAAAATCGGCAAAAGTTGCGCTGGGTGCCGCCCACAGGCGGAATTAACCGCCTTTCGGCGGTTTTCACAAAACGGTTAGAGATATCGAAAAAGTTATGAGAGTAGACCCCCCCAAAACCATACCTAAAACCCCGACATTTTTGGATAGGAACTTGGCCTTTTTTTCACATTTGTGTTTTTGTGGGGGTAATATCTTTACTTTGGAAAGTAAAGCGCTAGGTCGCGGGTTCGATTCCCACCCGGGTTCGATTCCTATCCTGTCTTCCTTCTCTCTTCTATTTCGGGACGATAAGACCCTAGCAGTAGATACAGTTAGTTCCCTCTATCAAAGAATCAAACCTTTCAAAAAAAAAAAAAAAAAACTAGGTATGGCTAAGGATAGGCGAGCGCCTTGACCACTACACCACCGAGGTAGGTGACCACTACACCACCGAGGTAGGTTGACCACTACACCACCGAGGTAGGTTGACCACTACACCACCGAGGTAGGTTGACCACTACACCACCAATAAGAGAGTTCTTCCACCCTAACTTGTGGCACCCTGTCACCATTTTTTTTTCTTTTTTTTCAGTGTTTGATCGGCTTTCAGCCTGTCGGGGTTATCTTTAGCTAGGACACTGCCTACAGTGTAATAAAACCCCTGCAAATATCACAGCCGAATAGCAGACCTAATCATGCTCCAGACACGTTCCTATTTCCTATTTTCAATTTCATTCCTCGTTCTTCCTTCTCTTCTCTTTCATACCTCTCTCTTCTCTTCCATTCCTTCTTCTTCCCTTCTTCTAGTCAACACTACCCCCCTTCCCTTCACTGCGATTCTCCCTTTCCTTTCGCTTTATTATTAATTTTCTGTTCCTACATCTTCGTTGCGAGTGAGGATTAAGGTGGTATTTCAGCGCTCGCTTCTGTTTTCCAGTAATAATTTTATCTTCCTAATCTTCTTCTTCTCTCTACTCCTCTTTTTCTTGTTCTTCTTCTTCTTCTCTTTTTCTTGTTATTGTTCTTCTTCTTCTTCCTCCTCCTCCTCTTTCTTCTTTTTTTTGTTTTCTTCTTCATTTTCCTTCTCCTCCTTTTCTTTCTCTTCTCGTTCTTCTTTTCCTCTTCCTCCTTTAGTTTCCAATAACAATGTTGTCTTTGAACTATCTAGGTATATCCTTCCTTCTCCTTCCCCTACTCTTTCTCTTGATCTACTCATTACTCCTTTTTTTCCACTTATTTTCCTTGTGCGCTCTTTCCCATAAACATCTTCCTTTTACTTCTTCTATTTCTTTTCCAGCCAGCCTAGTTAGCTTAGTTGGTAGTGCGTCTGCCTTGTAAGCGCTAGGCCGCGGGTTCGATTCCCGCCCGGGGCGGATTTTATCCTGATGGGATAATGTTCGTCCTCGGAACGACTGGCTTTCTCCTATCCTGTCTTCCTTCTCTCTTCGATTTCGGGACGATAAGACCATAGCAGTTACAGTAGAAAAGATTAAAAATGAAAATGGGTACCTGATTCGTTTACTCATTGGGTATTTTTTTCTCGTGGGCGAGTGCAAAGAAGAATTAGGAAAGAATAAAAATATAATGGAGCTGTGGGAAAAAATAATGAAATGAGAGAGAAGAGAAGAGAAAAGAAGGGAAGAGAAGAGAAAAGAGAAAAAAGTTTGATGAAGAAAAATCTCTAGAAATAATAAATTTTATTGTAAACCATGTCTGAAATTTAATCATGAGGGAAAAATAAACACACAATAAAACAATTTTTGAGAAAAAAAAAAGTAAAAAAAAAACGTTGGTAGTTACGTACCTACGTAGGTATATAATATTATGTAGGTCCTGGATAAAGAGGACTCGGATAAAGAGTAAAACTGGATAAAGAGGAAAAAAATCGTGGTCCCTTCATTATTGACCCAAAAACCTGCTTAAACAGCAAAATCGAGCCTCTATAAAGAGCAATGATTTTTTCCGGAAAAATCACGTGTTTGCAGTCACGAGCCTCT